>NC_090206.1:5702500-6005000 GCF_033026475.1 Channa argus
TACTGCTGAGGTGAGATTTATTCATCCCTCTTTCAACTTGGCATTAGTCAGAACGAATAATGCATGGAGAACACCAGCTCATGCAAACACAGCTAAATAGAATATTGTGTAACCTAAAGGTCTCAAGACAGTAAATTTTTAAGTGTATGAACTGATTACTGATTGTATGTATTGTGTGTGTATATGTTTGTGTTTCAGGCAGCAGAGGAAGGTGGTGAGACAGTAGCTTGCTATAGTGTGTGTGTTAACCTGGTGGAGGCAGAAGGAGATGAAACAGCCAACAGTCGCTGGAGCGTCCAGAGGAAACTCACTGAATTCCAGATGTTGCACCGCAAACTCACTGAGGTAACAATACCATGTCTGCACATGTATGGGTATAGTTTCTTTAAGTACTTCAGGCCTATACAGCATTACTACTTCTGTAGTTGGCCCACTGTTTGATGTAATAATGGAGGAGGAGAGCAGGAACTAAGTGCATCATTCTTGGACTGGAGGAATAGACTATTAGAATAGACCAGCTGTTGATTAGTTGGTGGATACAGAACAAACTGGGGTGTATTTGAAGCATTTTCACCTCACTTCAGTGTATTACATTATTTGATTTAATCTTATTACAGTGGGGTTTAGACAATTGCGTGTTTTTATTTAGTAAATCCACTGTTGATTCTTCATATTTAATAATGTATTTATACAGAATTGTATTAATGATATTTGCAAAAATAATGATAGTAAACAAAAAGTCAGTTATGTGGTACTGTATGTTTTAATCAATGTCTTGCTTTTCTTTTCAGTGTTTCCCATCATTGAAGAAACTCCAGTTGCCATCACTCAGTAAACTTCCTTTCAAATCCATTGACCAGAAGTTTTTAGACAAGAGCAAAACTCAACTGAATGCCTTTCTCCAGGTAAACAAGGAAACTGTGTAATTTATATAGCGTTAAGCTGTATTACAGTATTATTGCTGTTAATTTAATACAATAATAATTTCAGTTATTTTTCATCTGCCTTATTAGACTTTTTTACAAAATAAAAAATCAGTCTTTTTAACTTTATACCAATTACTAATGGCTATCAAGTAACCTTGTTGCCGTTTTTAAATGGTTATTACACTTAGCTGTCTGTTTCAGCCATATATTCTTTACTTCATTACTCACCCGCTCTCCAAAGCATCAGATCCTCATGTTTACCCCTCCATGCTTCACTGATGGTGTCAGGCAGGCATCTATCATCTTTTTGTGAGCTCTGGTCTTGACATATGTTCTTTGCTTGGATCCAAACACCTCAAACAATGACTCATCAGTCAATAACACTTCTTTCCAGATCACTGTTTGTGCATCTTGGCCCACTGTAACCTTGTCTTTTGTTTTGCCATCTTTAGTTGTGTTTTTTTTTTTTTTTATGACAACCACTTGAATAAAACCAACAAAAGATAATGGAAACACAAAAGTGTGTGTGTGTGTAGGTGTTTCCAAACATTTTACTGGCCTTGTACATTGCCCACACTTTGTACTGGGGGGCTCACAAGATAAAGTCTGGGTAATGTCTGGGCCATCTGACAGGGATATTTGTGGTTTTACATTCTGCTCCCCTGGGTAAAGTCTAAAGAAGTTCAGGGTAGCTGTGCATGTAATAGCAGGTTGACTTCCTCTGGTGTACAACTGGATTAAGCCTGGACAACATTACCCAGCTGTGGGTTGACACTGCCCCCTTCTGCTTAATAAAGCCAACTAAACCATGTTGATGATGACTTCATCTGTCTTTGTGTTTGTGTTTTTAGCATATGCTGACAGATGAGCGATTGTGTCAGTCAGAAGCTCTCTACGCTTTCCTCAGTCCATCCCCAGAACACCTCAAGGTAATGACTCTGTCATTCTTTATGCATGAATTACTACATGTTCGTTTTTTTGTTTTGTTTTATACAAGGTGCAACGATAACTTGTTTGTTTATCTTTTTAGTAAGTTAAATTTAGTAAAATCCTTGCAAATGAAGCAGCAAATCAGTTTTCTATTTTGTAGTTTGGCCTTAAACTTAGTACATAATGATTTATGTAAGTGTGAATATGTTACCTTTCTCTTGAAAAATATTTGTTACAATAGATGGATACATGCTTGCTTACTTACTTACTGTTACTTATGTGATTATGTGACTTACTTACTCTTTCTTTTTGTCTTCTGTCTTTCTTTCTTCATTCATTCATTTATTTATTTATTTCAATGGTAAATTCACAATTTCCAGCAGTATCCACAACTTAACGCAGTAAGACACGCAATTAATAAATAAAGTTTAAGGGCAGTTATTTTAAGGATTACACAAGCACATTTACCCATCTGAATCAAGTTTTTATTTCCATGACTGAGTACGCTCAGTGTACTGCTAATGATTTATTTTGCAGCTGTATTAGTTTGAAAGTGATGAACTGTCCGATCTACCTTTTTTTTTTTTTTTTGTCAAGGTGCAGTTGTCTTGTGTTGCTCTGGCCTATTAGTGTGGTAGTACAGTATGAGTCCATATACCAAATGGCATATTGATAATATGTTGTTACATGTTTGAAGGTGATGTCCATCCAGAAGAAATCATCTTTCTCTCTAGCTTCTTTCCTGGAGAGGTTGCCTAGGGATTTGTTCTCCCACGCTGAGGTACACACTCATGCATGATAGCTAAAGCCACAGCACATTGTGGACCTTCTTAGCACTTTAGCTGTCTTCTATTCCTATTTAGGATAATGTATTTGCTGTCTACAGGAGGAAGCTGATGATGACAGCGACCTGTCAGACTATGGAGACGAGGTCGATGGGAAGAAAGATGCTCTAGCTGAACCATGCTTCATGCTTATAGGAGAGATATTTGAACTCCGAGGAAGTAAGTGGTACACAAAAATTGGTCATAGAAGGGGAAGAGGCTTGAATGAGAGAAAAATGGAAATGTATCTGTACTTAATGATGGGATTATACCTTTGATTTGTGTTTGTCTAGGTCCAATTAGAATCTATGGGAACATATCATAATTTCTAACTGAGTGAAATTATATGCTTTTGTCTGTCTTTATTTCTAGTGTTTAAGTGGGTGAGGAAGACTCTAATTGCACTAGTCCAGGTCACATTTGGACGCACTATTAACAAGTAAGTAGTAGCAGCTTTAAGGTGAATCCAATAACACCTCTAAAACTAACTTGTCCTTTTTTTTTTTAGCTCATTTATTTAATTTGAACCTGCATATTGTAAATATAAAATATATTATAAGTTGGTTGTTACATTCATTTGTGGTCTCTGTGGTAGCTTATTTAGTGACTTCAGATTTGTTGTTTGTTAAAAGGCAAAAAAACTATCAGTTCCTTCTGTCATAGTTGGTAAAGAATGTTTACATGAATTGCTCAGGCAGAATGCTTGTACAACATACATGTTTAATATGTGAAAACCCTAAGACTTTTATGAGTTTTATGACATTAACAAGGGGTCACTATTATACATACAGGGTCAAACTATACATATACAAAATCACATAATTAATTCATTAGTGCTCTTTAAATTTCCCAGAATCCAAGGTCCTTAGCTTCCGGTTAGTGATCATGACTGAGTACAAGCATGTGGTCTCTCTATGGCAACATGAAAGGCTTTGTTGGACAGCACTCATTGGATTGATCAACACACCCTACAATAAGAGAGTTCAAGGTACTCAGTGCAGAACTGAGAAAGTATAGTAAATTAACATAACAATTGCAGATACTGAAATGATCAGTTCAAACAATTGTGCATAAATACAAGTTATTGGGAGTTGGAGCCAAGATGTAGAAGAACGCCCAGTATGGCTTAATCTGCTGAAATGACACAGATTTTGGACGTTCAGCCCAGGGACCATTAAGGGGCAACTTTTCAACTTGCTTTCTATGGCTTTAGTTTGGGGTGTAAATCTAAATTAATGCTTTAATTAATGCTCTGAAAAACTCCTTCAGATGACATCACATGAAGAAGATTTTTTGTCATTCATATATCATCTGGAGGGGCTCTGGAAAATCAGGTTGACCCTGATTACAAAGTCCATAGTGTGAGCAACAAGATGTCATAATTTGAACTTTGGGGTTCCACCATGTGTTGTCATCTGAAGGTGGTTTTCAGCTGGACGAAGAGAGAGATTTTAATGTAGGGAAATCAGAAGAAAGTTTAATGGCATTTAATTTCATGTGCTAGTAAAACTAGAACCAAGTTTTAATATCAGTGAAGGGGCTCTGTAAGGCACAGGCCTGTCTAGGTGCTGCTGGAACACCAGTGTCACTGTCTATAGGAAGCCTGTTTGTACATTCCCATCGAATGACATGTTGCTGTCCAAGAAAAACCAAAATCCATGTTCCAAACTTTTTAGCTGAACACTTGGAGAAAGGAAAAAATATTGTTCAGATGAGAAAAAGATTGAGCTGTTTGTTAACAATGACCAGGAGCAACAAAGCTAAGACATTCAATCCCAAAAACCCTGTACCTACAGTTAACCATGGTAGTGGTAGCATCTTTTTCTGAGTCTGTTCTGTTATGCCAAGAAGAGTGATCAACTATCCAACCAGAGTTCTGTAAAAAGCTTGTTGATGGCTATTAAAAGTGTTAGCTCAAGGTGAAACATGCTAAGGGACATTTAATCAAATATTAGGTGTGTTGTATGTGTATTTTAGACCATTCCAGCACCATTGAATTTATAATCTTAATGGGTGTATGTATAATGTCAGAAAACCATGAATAATTTAAACCCCCTTTTAATTGCCATGACAGTCATATTTTTTAATACTGTTCCTATTAATCTAATTTTATCTGTGCTTTAATACAGACAGATCCGAGACACTGTAAACTGGATCTTTAGTGAGCAGATGTTGGTGTGTTACATCAGTGTGTTCAGGGACACCTTCTGGCCCAATGGAAAGTTGGCACCACATGCCAAGGTCCGAACGGACTCTGAACGCAGTGAAACTAAGGAACGGGCTCAACTGAAACTACTCGATAATATCCCAGGTAAAAACTGAAACCGAAGCAAACATGGCCAGTAAATCATAAAGTTGAACATAATAAATGTACATCGTCTGACCATGTCACTTTATCGTGACCTTTTCTGTCAGATGCACTAGCAAATTTGGTTGGCCAGCAGAATGCACGCTATGGAATCATCAGGATCTTCAACGCTTTACAGGAGGCTAGTGCCAACAAACATCTTCTTTATGTAAGAACAATACATTGCATGCCTGACAATATCATTGTGATAAAAACAGATTTTATACAATTCATATGCAAGATGTAAAAACAGCTGCAAACTTTATTTTATCTCATTATCTTTATTAGGTGTTGATGGAAATGTTACTCAAGGAACTGTGCCCTGAACTCAGTGCGAAGGTGGACAATATCTGAACATGTGTGCGTGCACACACATACATTAACATTGTTAGGAATGGAACTAAGGCTCTGCTGGTTCATCTTTTAGGCCTTTCTGTAGCAGACCAATCGTTAAATGCCAAGCTGGACAGGGAGATGGCGTTTTGGCTAAACCTCAGACAGAAAACAGCAATATTGGTCAGAGCTTAGACATATGCTGATTCTGTTGATAGAACTTTGCTGTGAAATAATGAAAAACTGGGCTGACACCAGACTGAAAGAAGTTTGACTGCACTAGGAGAAAACACAGAAGATCTGACTTTTTCCTCTTTAGACAGCCATTTTACTAAAGAAGATCAATTCACGGTCACACAAGAACAAATAGTACTTTTGACAATATGTGATCCAGGTCTGCAGTTGTTTTCTTTCAGTGGCATCAGATTTGGACAACAACACACTGAAACAAAATGTTTTGTTCTTGTTTAAATCAATGCAATGTATAGATTAGATGACAGAGTAACAATTTGTGAAGGCAAACAACTTGACCATCGGGCCACTAGTTTGTAGAGCTGATCTTCTACAGACCTTAAATAAATGCAGTAAAGACAGTTGAAATTCAGATTTTTTCAGGCAACTAGTGTGTGTCATTGCCCATGGACCTCTGAACTTTTCTCCTACACACAACCTGAGCAACAGCACTTGTGTTCTGTGATTCTTGTTACAGCTTATAATTGTGCAATATAACGTAATGTAAAAGTCATTGTGATGATTTTATTTATGATTATTATTGATAGATTTTATTTTTACCCAAAATTGTTTAGAGAGCATTTATATAAGCAATAAATTGCAAACAAGTTGATGTGGCATTTCTTTATTTCCTAAAATGGATCATGAAGGTACAAGATCTACAGTTGCACATTATTGCAAAATATTGAAGACATATCTACAGATTATTATATCTTATTATATCTGAGATCCCTACTAATCCATCTTCCTGAAACAGAAATCACTGTACCTAAAAAGCACATAGCACAGTATTTTCAGCTTGAGATGAACTGAATTGATGTCTGTGCAGCAAGTTAACAAAATAATGCAGTGTCTCACAAGAAGGGCCAAAAGCACACACATGTAAACACGTGACCGCTAAAAGGCCTTGCTGCCCCCAATGAAGAGGTCCATCTACTGAAGTGGCTTTCAATTTACAGGTGTGCTTTATCAAAGCTTTAATCAGAGCATTTGTCTTTTAATATAATCGAGACGGTTGTGTTGAAGTGGAGTTAGTATATGGCAGATACTGTGCATTCAGAAAGTATTTACAGCACTTTACCCACATTTTATGCAACAGCCTTATTTCAAAATGGATTGAATTAATGTTTTTCCTCAAAATTCTAGAAACTACCCAATATAATGACAACGTGAAAGAAGTTTGTTTAAAATCCCTGCAAATTAAATAAAAAAAAAAAAAAATCACATGTACATAAGTATTCACTGCCTTTGCGTAATACTTTGTTGAGGCTGTAAGTTTTCCTAAAGGTGCTTCAAGTCTTTTTGAGTATGATGCTACAAGCTTGGGACATCTATTTGGACGTTTTCTCCAATTCTTTGCAGCACCTCTCAAGCTCCATCCGGTTACATAGGGAGCGTTGGTGCACTGCCATTTTCAGATTTCTCCAGCGATGTTCAGTCGGGTTCAAGTCTGGACTGTGGCTGGGCCACTCAAGGACATTTACAGAGTTTTCCTGTAGACACTCCTTAGTTATCTTGGCTGTGTGATTAGGGTCGTTGTTCTGTTGAAAGATGAACCTTTGCTCCAGTCTGAGGTCCAGAGCTCTCTGGAACAGGTTTTCATCAAGGATGTCAATGTACATTGCTGCATTCATCTTTCCCTTGATCCTGACTAGTCTCCAAGTTCCTGCCGCTGAAAAACATCCCCACAGCATGATGCTGCCACCACCATGTTTTACTGTAGTGATGGTATTGGCCAGGTGGTGAGTGGTGCCTGGTTTCCTCCAGACATGATAATTAGCATTCAGAGTTCAATCTTTGTTTCATCAGACCAGAGACTTTAGTTTCTTGTGGTTTGAGAATCCTTCAGATGGGCTGTCATGTGTCTTTTACTGAGGAGTGGTTTATGTCTGGCCACTCTACCATTCAGACCCTATTGGTCGAGTGCTGTGGAGATGGTTGTTCTCCTGGAAGGTTCTTTTCGCTCCACAGAGAAATGCTGGAACTCTTTCAGAATGACCATCTGGTTCTTGGTTATCTTGCTCAGTTTGGCCTGACAGCCCGCTCTAGGAAAGAGTCCTGGTGGTTCTAAACTTCTTTTATTTACGGAAGACAGAGGCCACTGTGCTCATTGGGACTTTCAATGCTGCAGAAATGTTTCTGTAACCTTCCCCAGATCTGTGCCTCAATATAATCCTGTCTCAGAGGTCTACAGACAATTCTATGGACTTCATTGCTTGGTTTGTGCTCTGACATGCACTGTTAATTGTAGGACCTTATATAGACAGGTGTGTGCTTTTCCAACTCATGTCCAATCAACTGAATTTCCCACAGGTGGACTCCAATCAAGTTGTAGAATCATCTCCAGGATGATCATTGGAAACATGATGGACCAGGGCTCAAGTTTGCGTGTCATGGCAAAGACCATGAATACACATGTACATGTAATTTTTTTGTTTTTTTTATTTTATATGTGGAAAATAATGAATTTAATTCATTTTGGAATAAGGCTGTAACATATAACCGCATGTTGATTTGACACAGTTTTTACACCGGATGCCCTTCCTCACACAACCCACCCCAGTTTCTACCAGGCTTGGACCGGCACTGCATAGGGAATGGGCTGTTGGTAGGGGGGGGTAAAGTGTCTTGCCACAGACACTTTGACATATAGCCGGGACCAGGGATCGAACCAATGCCTGGTACGACTGCCTTTGGACCAACTGAGCTACAGCCACCCCTCAAATCTTTACTTTGGTGTCATGAGCCAAAATCTGACATTTTGTTTCCAACCAATTTGTCTTTGTGAGACAGAAGCTGGGGGGATGTTAGAATAGTTTAGGGGTTTTAAGTTTCAGATTTATGATTTATTCAGATTTTAATTCAAACTTAACCAGGATGATTATCACAGCATTTTCAATTCAATTCAATTCAATTCAACTTTATTTATATAGCGCCAATTCACAACAAAGTCATCTCAGGGCACTTTACAGAATAAAGTCAAGATTATAAAGAGAACCCAACAATTCCCCCTGGAGCAAGCCATAGGCAACAGTGGAGAGGAAAAACTCCCTTTAACGGAAGAAACCTCCAGCAGAACCAGGCTCAGGGTGGACGGCCATCTGCCTCGACCGGTTGGGGTGAGTGGAAAGGGGAGAGAGAAAAGAACAGAGCAACAAAAAGCAACAACAAAACATCGGGCAGATTGGTAGGACCAGTAGCTGCACGCTGGAAGACACACAGCTTCAAAGCCAGGGACACCTGCAGAAAGGGACAGAGAGAGGGGGACAGAGAAGGACAAAGACAACTACGGGAGAGAACACACAGAGTTAATGACATACAGTGGTGACCATTGGGGGGTGAGAGGAGAGAGGAGAGATGGTCAAGAGGAGGAAAGGAGCTCAGTGCATCGGGGGGTGGGTCCCCCAGCAGTCTAAGCCTATTGCAGCATAACTATAACTAACTATATGCTTTATTAAAGAGGAAGGTTTTAAGCCTAGACTTAAAAGTTCGGAGGGTGTCTGCTTCCCAAATCTGAACTGGGGCTTGTTCCACAGGAGAGGAGGTTGATAGCTAAAGGCTCTACCTCCCATTCTACTTTTGGAAATTCTGGGAACCACACGCACGTCTGCATTCTGAGAGCGAAGTCTTCTACTGGGATGATATGGTGCTATGAGGTCTTCTATATATGATGGAGCTTGACCATTCAGAGCTTTATATTTAAGAAGCAGGGTTTTAAATTCTATTCTAAATTTAATGGGAAGCCAATGGAGAGAAGCTAGTGAAGGTTTGCAGTGGCAAGTCATCTCATCTGATTTGTGCCATTATTTGTTTTTGATCTGCTGTTTACCTGTCTGGGTCTGGGAGCGCACTGTACAGGTACAAGTACAGGAACGCCGGTCTTTTCACTTCAAAATAAAAGCATAAAATGCTGCATGACGTCTAAAGAATTCAAGATTCTTGAATCAACTTCTTGAATCTACTTATTAATTGTACTCCAAAACCACCTCCACCCCCTCTCCTAGTAAGGAGAGAGGATTGAAAGGAGTCCCAGACTAAGTCCACCACCAGTTTCTTTGTTTTACTAATGTAAAGTAAAATGCACCTTTCACAGATAAAATCACATAGTGCTTTACAAAATGTAAAAACAGAAAATATTAGAGCCGAATAAAACTTCAAATATAAAATAAAAGCCAACTACAACAAGGATGCAACCATAAGAGCCCAGTCAACTAAAAGCTTGTGTGAATAAGAGTGTCTTCAGTTGCTTTGCAATCGGCAGAATCAGCCACACGCAGAGACAGGGGCAGTGGGTTCCACAATCTGGGAGCCACAGACTAAAAAGAAAGATCCCCCACGGTAACCAGTGAAGAGAATATAAAAATGGTGTGATGTGGGATCTTCTACTGGTTCCAGTTAAAAGCCTCGGTGCTGAGTTCTGAACAATCTGAAGACGATTAATAACACGTTTGTTAAGACAAATAAAGAGTGAGTTACAATAGTCCAAACGAGTTGAGAGAAAAGCAGGTATGATCATCTCTAAATCTACATTGGACAACATTTTCCTCATTTTAGAAATATTCCATAAGTGATAGAAACAGATTTTGACCATCTGTCCTGATAATGATCTAAGGACATGTATTGATCAAATACAACACCGAGGTTCCTGAGGCTTGACTGAACAGAGGTGGAGATGATTGTGCTCACACCAGTTAAAAAAAAAAACTGTCCACCACTGATCGATACTCCTTAACATCTCCACCCTGGATACATCCAACAACCGCAGACTCATCAGAAAACTTCTGAAGGTGGCAGGACTCTCAGTTGTACCTGAAGTTAAGAAAAAGGGAGATAGAACTGCCCCTTGGGGAGCACCTGTGCTGCAGGTCTCAGTGTCAGACAAACAGTTATGCAGGCGGACGTACTGGGGTCGGTCCATCAGGGAGTCAAAATCCGAGTAAACTTGAAATTCCTGTTGCAGATATTAGGAAAGCTATAAGTAATGCTGGATCACACACCTCTAAAGAGTTTACATCACCAAACAGTATCACAAATTATTACCATTATGAATATGGCAAAAACTCATTATAGGAGAGTGACTCAAACTGATGAATCGCAATTAATCACATAGGGTATTTGGAACATTATGGAAAACCATTTATGTTTTCCAATTCATCTAAAAAATCTGACCATTTTCATAAGTCTGGGTCTATTAACTCTCACAGCTTAAACTGATTTCAGCTTTAAAGTATTCTACAAAGATCACACGGCTTTTATTTTGATCCTTCAAACCGGAAACAGTACAAAAAAAGGTAGGACTTTACTGTGATGTTTGGCTCTTCGGAGACACCGCCAACATTTGCAAGCTTGCAAACATTGCCATACCCGGTAACATCTAACTCAAACCGCACTAAGTGGTAGGTTTTGTTTGTCTCTGTTGATATTACCGACAATAAAGCTCATATTTAGATATTAGAGATTCAGATAGGGCAGCTGGGCGGGGAGCTAGTCATTAGCTCACGTTAGCTTTGTTTCGTTATTGTCTTTTTTTTTTTAGGCTTCTTTTGCTTTAACGTTAACTTCGTAAGAGCTAACAAAATAGCTACTTGGCGTTCAAGCATATTTCATAATAAGAAAACGAGTATGTCCCATACTGGTTGTTAAAAGTATTAACGTTAAGTTGTTAATCTGACCACAAGCGTGGCATTGCTATAATAATGGTTAACATAAGCTAATGCATTTAGGATGCATTAGATGCTAACTACCTGTGTTGTTGGTGGTTGCCTAACAACGGAAAATTAAAGTGGCAGTAGCATTAAAACAGTAGCATTAACCTAGCTAACAACGTATCATTAACCGCTAAGAGCAATAGGCAAATGATATGCGTAATATTAGCATTGTGGTCATAATAGATCCTCTGGCTCATGTGAACACTACTTTTTGAGTGACGGCAACAAGCACGTTTGAGAACCGAGTTTACGATGCTGTTGCCCACTTTTTTGAAAAATCAACTGTATCGTTGTCCAAGACAGTGAATTAAATCTATAAAACAGACTCTTCTTGAAGTATCAAATCCACAGATAATCGACTCTTCAACATTGGAGTAGATGGATCCTTTATTCATCCCAAAAGGAAATTAATAATGTCTCTTATGTGAGTTTGTGTTTTGCTCTAAGCTCATGAGAGACTAGAGACGAAGAACTGATTACCAAAGTAAAACCCCTAATCTATACCTTGGGCCCTCAATCGAACACAGTTTGAAAAGGTCAATAAAGCCCTTTATTAATCTTACTTTTTGTGTTCATATTCTCTGGAATAATTTATTATTTACACAATTTAAAATTGTATAATCTTTGCAATGAGTATCTGATCATTGCATTTTTGTGTTGCCAGATGGAGCTGGATGATGAGCTGGCGAACTTCATCAGGGAGCAGAAAGCAAGATTAGCTAAGGATAAAGCCAGTTTGGAACAAGATCCTCCTTACATGGAGATTAAGGTGTCTTTGAATGATGATTGCTGAGTCATTCATTCTGAACTGGCTAACATCTTACATAGACATTCATTTTTAATTTATTTTCTATATTTTTTACAACAGCTAAAACCACACAAAACCTATGGGTCTACTGCTAAAGAGAACATTCCTCCCAGGACTGATACGCAGTCAAAAGGTGCAATACATGGTCATACTTCCTACTTTTAATTCTGTTTTAAAATAAGATTATTTTCATGAAAAATGTACAAATGCCTTTCTTAAATCTTTACTAGTTACTCATGAAGTGTTTTGTTTTGTGTTTGCCCTAAATATCAATGGGTTTGTTTTGTCAGAGGAGAGTTACAATGTGGGTCTACCTCTCGGTGTGGAGTATGAGAGGAAGAAACAGAGGCTAAGGCACGAGCTCCGTATGGACTACAGGCGCTACATGGCCCAGGTGCTGTCAAAGACTTACCTATGCTATAAACTTTTGTTCACCAAGCATTTGCTTTCAAGTCGTTGTTAATCATGAAGTCTTATTTAAAGAAATGCGGTATTTAAATATAATTACTGTGGACTTGTGTTCAAGTAAAATATTGCAAATTACAATGTAAACTATCAATTTATTCAGCTTTCTATTTGTTTTTGTAGGATGAGTAAAATTCACAATGATGGCAACATTTTGTGTTACAGAAAAAAGAGTTTGACCCTGCAGAGTATGGACCTTTAGTCCACCTCTATAACAAGAAGTCTCTGAAGGTAAATATCTGTTTATATTGACTAAAGATTTAATCTCATTAAATTTGAAAATTCTGAATTTGATAAGACAGTAAAAAGTTTTCACAAAAATCTTTCTCAATTAAATGGTAACCGGTCTTGTTACATAGTGCTGTTATCAAAAACACTTTACAATGTTGCTTCTCATTTACCCATGCACACACATACTCACACACCAATGGCAGCAACTGCCATGCAAGGTGTTCATCTTTGCCACTAGGAGCAACTTGGTGTACAGTGTGTTGCCCTATGATAGGACTTTGCATTGATATTTTCTCCTTGACTTAGTTTTGTTTGCCTTGTACCTCACTTGTAAGTCGCTTTGGATAAAAGTGTCTGCTAAATGTAAAAATGACAACAAATACATTTGGCTTGTTCATTTATTTATTGCAGCAACCACTTCAACTAAATGTTAAGTGTAACTTTTCATCAGCCCTAGCAACTTGGAAGCCGAATTGTGAATGATACGTGATGATAGCTTCACATGCTCGTTTTTGAACAAAGTGTTTTTATCATCTTTCTTTTAGCAGTACCTGTTTGAAGAGAAAGCAGATGTTCTTCCCAAACACAAACCCCCATCCTTGAGAGATGCAGGCACTCTGACAGAGGACAACATTGGTTTACACAGGGCTCTGGGCCCTGAAGTATATGAAGAGCAGTCATCACTGGCTCCTAGACAGCATGGCAGGCTGGTGAGACCAGGCAACCAGGAATCAGAGGACGAGGACCTGGAGCTGATGGAAGGAAGAAGGAGTAGACGTACGGGGGTTGAGGCCACTAATGACATGAGACTGTCCAATAAGGCTGATGGCAGGTAACTGGCAGGTGTTCCTTATTGTTTTTTGATTATATGTCTACTTTAAAAGGATGTTGGGCGGGAAAAAACAGATCTATTTGTTCTAATTTATCCCTTTTTTTCCTGTTGTTAAACTTTTCTAGAGAGCGGAGAGAAAATCCATTAGATGTCCCTAGAGAAAGCAGGAGATTAAGAGCACAAACCAAAAATGAGGATGCTGAGTTCACCACTGGCCTTATCATAGGTTAAAGAACCTATCTGCAATTTGTAACTGAACAGTTTATTTTAAAACTCAAAGGTCTTTTTTTTTTTTTTTCTTTTCTTGATTGTTTTGTTTGTTTTCCCCAGGAGCTGCTGATACAGACGAAGCCTTACAAAGGAAGAAGGAGCGCTACAGACAGGAGCTGCAGGAGCAAATAGCCGAACAGCACAGGAACAAGAAGAGGTACATTATTGCTAAGCTCTTTTTTTTTTCTTTTTTCTGTATATTTTAAAAGCTAAATAATATTAACACCTTAGGCAAGCAGATGTTATTTGGAGAGAGAAGTAGAGTTGCTGCAACAGTAGATAAAATAAAAGTTTCTAGTACTACAGTTATCTTGTTTCTATAATAAGATATGACAACAACAAAAGCACTGTTTCCAGTGTCATAAACTTTTGTGGAACTTGCTCTACATGTTTCCACCGGGGGAAAGTAGCGTCTAAATTTAGTTCTGGCCTGTAGCTCTACCTCCTAAATAGTCCCTAGTCTGGGGAGTGGCACTTTCTAAAGGTTCAGGAACTTTTAGGGTGGGGTCTGTATGGCTGAACCACCACTAGCTTGCTTCTGGATTGTCCCTGTGAATATGAGTCAATAAATATTTAGTGTGTCTAACTCTGTATGTTTCCTTCTTGCAGGGAAAAGGATTTAGAGCTGAATGTTGCTGCAACTGGGGCAAATGATCCTGAGAAACAGGTCAGTAAGATAATGACATTTGCTCTCATTTAGCTGGAAGTAAAATTATGATGTTTATTTATTAATTATGATGTTTAAGGTCACACTTCATATTCACCTTTCAAATTTTGTCAGCCCAACCGAATCAGACATTTTGGACTGAGCTGTAAAAAGGATCATCAGGTTTTGGAGCCTTCCACAACCGGAGAGAGTAAATCATCATTGCGACGTCTGTCAAATAATGAGAAGACTGGTGTTAGAAATAAAGAAGTGCCTCCTCCTGAGCAGCCCCACAAGGCCTACCAGTCCCCTCTGTTGGAGTACAGCTCTGCCCTGGGCCTGGGAGGTGGAGGTCTGTCTTCAAACAGTCAGCCTGTTTTGCCATCCATCCCAAGAGCCATGGACTCTCCCCGGTATACATTTAGCTGTTTACCTTTTTTTTTAAAGTTGCTAGAAACTCATTTGACACGTTGGAATTTTTTACTATGAAGTATAAAATTTTTTGGACCTTCACCAGTTTGCACCGCAATTGATATTTGAGGTCCTCCTTTGTGTCTCTAGAATTCCTTTTGTCCCGTCACATCCTCCTCCAACACTCAGTGAAGTCTATAGGCCCTCATATGGAGAGCCCCATCACTACTATGGTGCCAGAAACCTCCCTGATCCAAACATGGCCTACTGTAAGCACTGGTGTCCTCTAATAAATACTTTTGCATTTTACATCACCCCTTACAAAAACCTTGTTGATAAGCTAAAAAACCCCACGATACATTCAAAATTATCATCACGTTTTTAACTAATTCCTTTTTATGCTCAGATGGTCACTTGTCTGTTCCTGGTGCTGGCCTTCCTGTGTCCTACTGGAACGTACCAGCAGGAGGAGCTGTGCTCAGCCAATTGGAGAACCCCAGCCCTAACAGCCAGCACAGTAGAAGCAGTTTCCCTGAACCTCAAATTCAGTAAGTGTTTTAACATTTTCACTTTTACCTCTTTAGCTCAATAAAATCAGAAAAAAATATTTGATAACTAATATAAAAGTACAAATTTATTCATTATTTATTGCCTTTTTTGTAACCCAAAGGAAAATACATTGCATCTGCAAGTGTTATGAAGTGGAAATAGGCTTTTAATGTCCTAAATTGGAGAAGTCAGTAGTGGTTATAACAAAGCCATGTGATAAAGTAACATTTTATTTAAACTCTAAAGTAAAGATGATCTGTCAGTTAAGAACAATTTTATTCAGTTTTATTCTGTACTCTCCTTGCAGACCCACAAGTGAAGCTGTTACTGTGGACTCGCAATTT
Organism: Channa argus; assembly: GCF_033026475.1. Taxonomy (NCBI): domain Eukaryota; kingdom Metazoa; phylum Chordata; class Actinopteri; order Anabantiformes; family Channidae; genus Channa; species Channa argus. Next base: position 5,718,356 of record NC_090206.1, read on the forward strand.
AGGGTTTTCCCTTCAGAGAGAGCCGGGTCAACTAGGGAGAGGATTCTGAGCTACAGAGACTCTCTCAAACAGCAGGTTGGTTAACATTTTTTATTACTAGGTTGGGTTAATCCCACAATTTCCTGTAGGTGTGAATGATTGACGATGTGCTCCAGCACACCTGCAACCCCATGGGTTAATCCCCCCGCAACTATTAGCAACGTAGAAGGTTGTGTAGTGACACTTTTGCTGCATCCAATACTGTGATATGTTGGCAACGTAAGACTAAGCACCTTAACCGCCGAAACCCGTGAAAGGTCCTATCCGGGTACCGACAACACGTGAGCTTTCCAATGAGGGAAAATAACACGTTAGGTCAGATCTATTGCAACTTGAAGGGCGCCTACAAGGCTGTGCCCAGGCCACACCTCAGACTGTCAGGTTACATTTCCGTGTTCCTCTACCCAGCATACAGACGACTCCTCAAGCGAGCTCCCCCAGTGAGTGATACTGTTGAGTACGTGTGCAGTGAAGTTACCGAATCAGTCCTTGAAGACTACTTTAATTGCACAAACTGGGGATGTGTTTAAAACTTTTACTATGCAAGATAACTGGCTACATCAGCACATGTGGACACAATCATCCCCACAAAACTTTATAAAAGATAACCGAATGAAAAACCCTGGTTAAACAGCGAGGTATGGGCCATGCTACATGGACGCACGTCTGCTTTTGTTTCAGGCACTGCTGAGGTCTAAAAAACAATATGACCTGCGTAGATCTATTAGGGATGCTAAGAGACAGTAAGGGCAGAAGCTGGAGGGATTTTACCATTCACCATCATACCTATTATTGGAAAAACATTGTGACCTGTCTCAATGACTACCAACCTGTGGTGCTCACACTGATGAAGTGCTTTGAAAGGATGCTGTTGACCCATTACAGATTGCATACTATCAGAACCATTCACACAGCCCTCACACATCTAGAGGACAAAGACACATACATCGGAATGCTGTTTGTTTTCTACAGCTCAGCAGTTAATGTGGTCATCTCCTAAAAATTAACAGAGAAGCTCTTACCTTTGGAATGACACCAACCCTGTGTGACTGGGTACTGAACTTTCTAACTGACAGGCCCCAGTCAGTCAGACTGAGCAGGCATCAGAAAGGGCCTCAGTAAAAAGTCACAACAGTGGCTGCACTTCCTAAGGAGACTGAGAAAAGTTGGGATGCCATGCAGGATTATCAGTAACTTCTACAGGAGCGAAGTTGAGCTTGTGCTCACCAGCTTCATAGTCTGGTATGGGACCTGCTCTGCACAGGACAGGAAGGCTCTCCAGTGTGTGATTAAAACTGCACCACACATCTCAGGAGCAGCCTTCCAGTCGCTGGGGGGACATCTACCATATCAGGACCATCAGGAGAATACACAATCAGAGATCATCAGCTATTCCATGCAACCACAGCACAGCTTCTTCACACTTCTGCCCTCAGGCAGGAGATACATAAGTGTGAAATCCAGAACAACTAGACTGACCAACAGCTTTTAACCACAGGCCATCAGGCTTGTGAATAGCTCTCAGCACAGCTTTTGTCCTTCACGGTGCTTTGCAATTGTATGGATCGCATCATTAAAACATGCCTGTTATTATCACACCACACAGGTGTCTTGGCAATTTTTTAAATTTTGTTTAAATCATTCTTCTCCCTAATAATCTGTAAACATCAGCGCTCCACATTTAGTTGACTTGAGCATTTGGCTTGAAATTGACCTCGAGGGTTGTTTTCCATTTCACCATTGAGTTCTCAGTGAAGGCTCTTGGACCCTGGAATCCTGCTTGGAACTGTACAAGTTCAGCAGGACTCTATGTGTGAGGCATTGAGTCATAGGCTTTCTTGTAGTTTATGTAGTCAGTGCACAGGTTGCTATGTCTGGTTTTGCAATCGCAAGTGACTGCTCTTATTTACCAGTAGCTGGTGCTTTGCTACTCTGTTGTTACTCTACTAATGCATTGATCCATGTGCCTTCTCTTCTGCCTCTGCACAACAAGCTTTCATGTGGTGCAGAGGCAGGTTAATGGGTGGCAGTTGAATGGGACTGCTCCATTCTGGGGGTCCTTCAGGATCAGGACTGTGTGCCATCCACTAGTAGCTTGTCATTTGTGCCTTCAGGCGTTCATGGAGTGAGGTTAGCTTCTTTAACCAGTAGGCATGGATCATGTCAATGTCTGGTGCTGTCCAGTTCTTCATACTTAATAGCCTCTATTGAATGTCTGTTATTGTGATGGTTACTGGATCTTGTTCAGGAAGGTTCCTGTGGTCTGCTCTTAAGTCCACCAGTGGGTATTGTCATTATGGGATGCCTCCTTCTCTCACATGCTTTTCCAGTGTTTTTCAGTCCCCAGCCTTGGTGGGTCTGATCTCAGGTTATTACCCTGCTACTGGGAGTAGCGTTCTAATAACTGCGTATTCTCATTTCTTGTCCATGAATGTCTTGTTCTTGTTCTAGTAGCACACTTATCATTAGGTTGCCCTGGTTCCCGAACACACACACACACACACACACACACACACACTTGTTTTCCCTTGTGAATCCCTTTCTTTTTAACCCACTGGAGGGGTCCACCCTTTCCAGTGTTTCTACACCTCTATAAAAGAATCATAATCACAAATATACCTTTTTAAATAACAGAATTTAAAACTTTCCATGCCTGTATCAGGGATTTATATTCTACTTTAGATTCTCTCTATTCCACATCTGTCGTTCTTCAACACCAGGTCTGTCCAGTATTACGGCCCGCGATCCATTTTTAATTTGCTCGCAGCAAAGTCCAAAAATATACCAGAATATGGCCTGCACATGAGTGACCCTCTATGCTTGGAAGACCTGGCGTTTTTAGTTGATCTCACTGAACACCTCAACACACTCAACAAAAACCTACAAGGCAATGATCAACTCGTACCGCAGCTTCACGCACACATGAAAGCATTCTGTGTGAAGCTCCGACTGTTTGAGGCACAGTTGCGCACCTTCAATGTCACGCACTTCCCCACGCTGTCCGAAATCAGATCTGCGGTTCCAAAGGCTGATCTCCCTAATTAAAAAGGGGAAATGTGTGTCTTAATCAGATCTCTCATGACAGAATTTTCTCAGCGCTTTTTCCACCATTGAGAACGATAGTAGGCTGTTTGACTCCCTTCATGATAAATGCAGAAGAAGTGGAAGAGAGTCTGCAATTAGAACTTATAGAAATGCAGTGTAATTATTCTTTGAATAATCAACATCAGTTTCTCACCTTACCTGACTTCTACCCGAGCTTGGAAGAAGCCAAGTTTCCTCTAATGAGACACCTTGCAAAAAGAATGATGAGTCTGTTCGGCCCAACATAGAAACATTTTCTCTAATGACGCTGAATAAAAGCAGATTGAGAACCAAAATGACCAACGACCATCTCTGTGACGTCCTTCACATCTCAACCACAAAACTGACTCTGGCCTGCAGGATTGCTGGCAGGTCCAAAGTGCAACGTCATTGTTCCCACTGAGTGCAACTGTGTTCCCCTGAGTTCAAAATATATTACACGTTCCATGCGTAAGCCCTATTACTTAATAAATGTAATCATATTATGTTGATAGCATTTTTAAAACAAATAGTTGATCTGTTAACGATTCAAACTTATTTGCATAACAAGCTTGAAATATAGTATATAATTTATTTTATATCCCCACCCCTTCACCATCCAGAAGCAGTTAGAGGCAGCTGTTTTAAGAATGAACTGCCAACCTCTTTTTGTCCTATAAAAAAAATCCCATTCATGAAAAGCAGTATAAGCTGATTTAGTTTACTTAAATAAACCACGTGAGGCAATACGTACTTCACCTCGAGTGAGTGGCCGACTGTATTTAGTGCATATGGCCCGTAGTGAAAAAAGTTTGAACAATGCAGTGTTTTTTGTTTTGTTTTTTTTTCAAATCAGGGACTTTCCCTTTCATTTATGTGTTTACTAATGTTTTACAGAAAATAAACTCTTTACAAAAGGATTTGTGCTTAAGGGGCACATATTAATACAGTTGGATGCAAACGTTTGCATAGTGTAGTGTGTGTTTGTGTAGGGTAGTGGGAAGAATTCTGTGATACCCATAACCGAGAGTATAGAACAAAGGACCAGCCTTGTGTTTCTAACCCAGTTCATTTAAGCATATTTCTATTGTACTTTTCTTCTCATGGCAGTAATTCGATTTTTGATTAAGTATTTAACTGCTTTCCAGTCTCTGTTTCCCAGAGCTTGAGGTTGTGCAACGTTCACAGGCCACCTTACCCGGAACTTGGTTCATCACGATATACATATTCTTAAATGGTTTTCTACAGCAGCACATTTTACATTTGCATAAAAAGAACAAGTTATATCTACTTCAAATCTTAACCTGAACTGAAACACAACTGGATTGATCACATATTATCCACAGTACTGAATTGGTTTAAAGGCCATAAGGGACTCTTCCACAGTCAGTCATTCAGTTTTGGGAAAGACTATGTTAAACCCACACTTTATACCTAGAGACCTCCAAATGGGGACATTATAACCCCTACACACAGAAACCATGTATGATGTGATTACTTCCTCTCCATCCCCCAACTCTCCCTTATTGGTATTATTTTTTACTTGGAATATTATGTTTAGGTCAGCAAAGCACATATCCATTCTTAACTCCACAAGTACACTGATTTGCACACCCTTCAAAGTCTTCCATAGTTAATGCAATTGTTACCTAGAGATTTAAAGTTCATACACTTCACTGAGTTTTTGATTGAATTTTCTGATTTTCTATCTGATTTAGTGCTTAGTACAGATAAAGTCATTATAGTGGGTGACTTTAACATTCATGTAGATGCTGACAGTAACTGCCTGAGCACTGCGTTTAATTCATTACTAGATTCAATTGGTTTTTCCCAAAATGTAAATAAACCCACTCACTGTTTTAGTCACACATTAGACCTTGTACTTACATATGGCATTGAAACTGATAATTTAATAGTATTTCCTCATAACTCTCTTTTGTCTGACCATTTTCTAATAACATTTGAATTTACAATAACGGACTATACAGCAGTTAGGAAAAAATTCCACTACAGCAGATGTTTATCTGAAAATGCTGTGAATACATTTAAAGAAATTATTTCTTCATCTTTTTCACCACCATGTGTCAATGCTATGGTGAGTAGCCATCTTACTCCTGTACAAATTGATTACTTAGTTGACGATTCTGCAGCCTCATTGCGTATGATACTAGATACAGTTGCCCCTCTGAAAAAGAAGGCAGTGAATCAGAGGAGGCGACCTCCATGGTACAATTCACAAATGCACAGCTTAAAGCAGGCGTCACGAAAATTAGAGAGGAAGTGGCGTTCCACTAATTTAGAAGAATCCCGGTTAGCCTGGAAAAACAGTTTAAAAGTGTACAAAAAAGCTCTCCGTGATGCCAGAACAGCATATTATTCCGCACTAATAGAGGAAAACAAGAACAACCCCCGGTTTCTGTTCAGCACTGTAGCCAGGCTGACTAAGAGCCATAGTTCTGTTGAGCCTAGTATACCCTTAACTTTGAGCAGCAATGACTTTATGACTTTCTTTACTGATAAAATTGCAGCCATTAGGGAAAAGGTTCACCAGATCCTCCCTACAAATATTACAGATAGATCTTCATGTACAACAGCTCTAGAATCCTCAATAAGGCCCCAATCCATCTTAGACTGTTTTTCACCCATAGATCTCACTGAGCTAAGTTCAACTATCGCCTCCTCAAAACTAACAACATGTCTTTTAGACCCTGTTCCAACCAAATTGCTTAAAGATGTTCTACCTTTAATAGACACATTCATATTAGATTTGATTAACTTATCTTTAGAAACTGGCTATGTACCAAAGGCTTATAAAGTTGCTGTAATCAAACCATTACTTAAAAAACCCTGTCTTGATCCAGGTGATTTAGCCAACTATAGACCAATATCAAATCTCCCGTTTATTTCTAAAATCCTGGAAAAAGTAGTTGCAAAAAAATTATGTGATCACCTTTACAGGAATAATTTGTATGAAGACTTTCAGTCAGGATTTAGAGTTCATCACAGTACAGAAACAGCACTAGTAAAAGTCTCCAATGATCTTCTCCTCGCTTCAGATAATGGACTTGTGTCCGTACTCGTCTTACTAGACCTTAGTGCCGCATTTGACACCATTGACCACAACATTTTATTACAGAGACTAGAACATAGATTTGGGATTAAAGGAACCACATTACATTGGTTTAAATCTTATCTGTCAGACAGATTCCAACTTGTTCATGTTAATGATGACTCTTCTTTATGCACCAAAGTTAGCTATGGAGTTCCACAGGGCTCTGTGTTAGGACCAATACTTTTTAATCTGTACATGTCACCTTTAGGCAAAATTATTAGGAAACATTCCATAAACTTCCACTGCTATGCAGATGATACCCAGCTCTATTTATCTGTGAAACCAGAAGATACTAACCAATTAGTCAAACTTGAAGCATGTCTAAAAGACATAAAGACCTGGATGTCCTACAATTTCCTACTTCTAAATTCAGACAAAACTGAAATCATCCTCTTTGGGCCTAAAAACATGAGAAATATGCTGTCTAACAATATAGTTACTTTAGATGACATAACTTTGGCCTCCAGTACTGCGGTGAGGAACCTTGGAGTTATTTTTGACCAGGATTTGGCATTTACGTCACATATAAGACAAATCTCTAGAACAGCCTTCTTCCACCTACGGAACATTGCTAAAATTAGAAGCATCCTGTCTCAAAGTGATGCCGAAAAATAAATAAAGTTGAATTGAATTGAAATTAGTGCCTGACACCAAATTGTTTACAAACAAGACCAGAATTTACGTCACTGAAGCGGGTGATGCCAATGTGCCCTTTAATCAACCGTTTTTTTGAGCAGAGCAAAGTTTTGTGACGGTAATGTACTTGTCCGTGCACTAATTGGAATGTGCTGGTAAGAAACTTGGATAACGAAAGGGGGTGCTGGTCCGAGAAGGAACCACTGTCCTAAGCTGACGTCTCTTTTTGGCTATTTTCCTCTGTGCCATACTGGTATCTGCGTAGAGAAAAAGATCTTATTGTGACTGCAAGAGACTTACAGAGAGAATAGTTATTATAAATTTACATAAATATAATCTTTTAAGTTCTTTTGCAAACTAAAGGGTTTTTTTTTTTTCACTGTATAATTCCAAGCTACCATTACTGTCCGTGCTTTGTTGATGTGTGTCAGGTTTACTCTGTTCCCTCAACCACAAGCCAGCACTTTACCCAAACAGTAATCCTAAAGCAGTGAACAGCTCCCTATCTTGATATGAGACTTACACAAAGTACAGGTCAACATAAATAGTTTGTGACTAGTATGTGCATCCTGGGATCATATCTGTTTGAATCCTCATAGATAGGATGATCTATATGGGACGTATCGGTCTCGACTGCCATGCAGGAGTCTGCTCCTTTGTCACCTGGTATTCAGACCAAAATCAAAATCAAATCAAGAACTGATAGACAACTTGTGAATCTGTAAATACACAATGACTAAGTTAGCTGGCTGACAGCTATTTCTAAAACAGTTTTCAGCGTGTATCAGCAAGTCTGACTAAAATAGCATAGAAGTGGATGTAATGGATAACATTCAAAATACCATTTAAACACATGCAGCCCATAAAGAGGTGTAGCATTTTAACCAAATAACTTGAGTTTTTTGATACCGACAGCTATTAAGATAATGATGTAAAATAACTAGAAGTTGCTAAACTGAGCTATGCATAGTTTCCTTGACAACTGGACAAAAAACTTAAAAGGCAAACTACAATGGCAATCATCAAAGCTATATGATGCCACGTATGACATCATCAATACACCTAAACGTATACCTTATCCAATTAACCTCACAATACATAACATAACCAAAGAAAGGAGAACACCCGGATTGGCCACAAAGCCAACTCCCCTTTTTAGGATTTTATATAAATTGAGCATAGGTTTGTTCCAACATTGATTTTACTGTGCTCACTACAGGCTAATATTTATGTACGCAGGAATTTAGTGCTTTACACAAGACATTCTGACAATCCTGCAGCCTAATAGTGGTAGGATTCATCTCCAAGGAGAGAACTGCATGCATTTATTTAAGTCCCCTTAAATATATATTACAACTACACTTTGTACACTGCTTGCAACAATGTCAAGTTAAAAACTTTAAAATCATAAACTAAACCTACCAGTTGCTGTCATGAAGAAGTTTTTATACTGGAAAATGGCACAAACATCTCTGTTTTGAGGAAATTGGGTTATATCCCAAATTGGTGATGGTGAAGTAGCCTATCAAATACATTATCTTTAGGCTGTACTCTGATTGTTACACTCTTCTGGAAGTGTGTATCTTTTGCAATACCAAGCCCATAGCACTAGTCGGCAGTACTGAGAAAAGATTTAAATATCGGTCTATTTTATTGTAAATATACTTTTTTATTTTATTTTTTTAAATTTTATTTCTGTCACTGTGAAAGGAGGGATTGCAAATGAGAATCTCATTGTACGATGTGAATCTGTGTTCCATATGAAAATAAATCTCTTGAATCTTAAATCTTGAGCAATCTTCTAGGAGCCAGGGATCAGCGAGCATTATAACAAGGTAAAAATAGTTAACACTTTAAAAATTATGTTTAAGTCAAATTAAGCCTGTAGATTCTCAATTTGTATTACTATTAGAAATGTTTGCAAGCCCCCCTCTCCCCATTTAGTTCTTCCTTCATATTCTTCTCCCACCTTAATCCCCTCCCAATTCCTCAAATCTTCCATCTGAAGAAGGTAACAAATTTTCCATATCTTTCTCTTCAGCTTGCGTTTCTGCAACACATACAAGCTTTTTTTTCTCACTGTTGTATTTTCTTTTAAATGATTCAGTCGAGGCTCTCAAATCCAAGCCCTGCAGTTTTTGGTAGTTTCCTGTTCCTTATTAAGTAGTTATGATACCTGTGGTCTTGTTTTTACCATTGTAGTGTACTGTATGTCTAAAAATGGTTAACAATTGACACCTTGTGCAGCTACAATCTACACTTGATGAACGTAACGTATCAAACTCAACTACTTACAATCAAAATAAAATCTTTTTTTTATGCGGTGTGCTTAATTGTTGATGTATGTTTTTTAAAATTTATTATGTCTGCAACAATCCCCATACATATATCAGAACCAATAGACATTGCCTCTACTCATGGGTAATGTCTGTCTGTCTGCAACCTGGATCAGAAAGGGAAAAATAGTCTTTTAAGATTTACCATAGTTCCACCGCAGATCTTGTGCATAGCGTAGTGTGTAGAGTGCTATACAAAGTTATTGCAATTTAGGCAAAACGTGTTAAAAATATCTCATTTATTTACATAACCGGATGCATTTAAGAATAAAGAACCATGTCACCCAGAGGAGTGGTGTGTTTGGCTGATGTGTTTTGATAAGTTTTTGACAACAATGGAGATTTGATGTACAATCAAGTAGGATAATCCAGGTTGCAGAATGACAGACACTGCATTTGAGTACTAGAAACTCATTAATGGTTTTACTATCTGTAAAGAAATAGTTGGCAGTATGAGTTAATATATCAGAGACATCAAGAAATGCAGTTTTTGTTGTAATTCAAAACCGACAGAACTTTTCTAATGAAAAACAAAAATATGGGCTCATTTGAGGATTGTAATGTAACTGTGAAGATATTGTACTATAGATTCAGGAGCAACAGGAAAGCAGGCGACTGGAGAGGGAGGAGGAGGAGCGTTACGAGGCTCAGCTGCAGGTGGACATGAAGAACCACCAGCCTTGGGGCAGAGGAGGAGGAGGAGCCCCTCTAAGAGACAGCACTGGGAATCTCATTGGTAGGTGCCAGTGTAATTCCTCTTTTCTTAATAATGCACCCTGTCTATTTAAAAGGTTTGTATAAACGCTAACATATGGTTTCTGCTGCCTAGCTGACCTCAACCAGATGCACAAGCTGAATAAGGAGGCCTACAGCAACCCGGAGCAATGGCAGAGAAGAGCCACAGCTGCTGTGACAGCCCGCCAGGCAGAGCAGCCTGACCTCAGTGAGAGGGTCTCTGGTACTGTAGCTGAGCACAATATCCACAACACTAAACATGTTTCTTTTTGAGACTTTTTTTTATTACAGCCTACACTAACAAAAGTGTTATGGATGGAGCTCTGTTTACAGTGATTATTAGATAGAAGAATGGGATGAAAACCGAGTGCCAAGACACCAGTGTGGTGTGATAATAACAGGCATGTTTTAATGATGCGATCCACACAATCACAAAGCACTGTGAAGGACAAAGACTGACTCCATGGAAGTCTTTAGTACAGATTTCTATATAATAAATACTACATGTTCTCCACTGAAGCATTTTACACTAACACCACAATGTGGCAGTCAAGCTCTGCCACATCATTAGCTTCTGCTAAATGGCTTTTCTCCTGTTGTTAGAGGAAAATTTATTCAGAAAGCTTCGGTCCAACCAACAGTCGCATTTTTCTTTTCTTTTTGGTGTAGGTTTCACCCATGTCCACACACCGCAGTTTGCCAGAGGCAATGTGTTTGCCAACCAGCCCACCCAACAGCACCTTCAGGAGCAGGACAAGTACAAAGCTTTCCTCAAACAGCAGGTACTGTTTCAAACAGCTCATGCTACTTCTGCTGGCTTTGTTTTCTGGTCTCGACAAGCATCTCCTCTGCTGGCAGCCAACCATCATTTGGAGGTTCTGCTTTGCAGAAATGTTGTTTCCTCTTGTAGAATAGTAACGGAATCAATTATATTTGATTTTACTTGGACTAGACTGGAAAGAGGATTGTGTCCCGCGATGCTATACTTTTACATCAGGCTTCCAGAATGCAAATGAAAGTTGTTATTGAGTTTATGTTTTTTTTGTTAATGTATGTTTTAAAGATTGAGGAGAAAAGGCGTAAAAAGGCAGAGGAGAGCGAACGGCTCAGGCTGGAGGAGGAAAAAGAGGAGAAGAGGCTGGCGGAGCAGAAGGCTCGCATACAGAAGGAGTATGAGGAAGAACAAGAGAGGAAGAGACAAAAGGAAATGGAGGTGAGTCAAGGACAGGTTTTTTCTTTTTTCCTTTTTTTATCTTTGACTATTTGACAATTTAAAATTGACTGTCCAGTTCTTTTACCTTGACCTAAATCCTCGACTCCCATACTTTTCTTATCTATCACTAACTTGCCTTTTTTTCCCTCCCTTTAGCAAAAGGCCAAGAATGAGGAGCTGATTCAGCTGGCCGAACAGAGGAAGAAGGAAGCAGACAGAAGGAGGAAGAAAGATGAAGAAAAGGAGCGTGCAGCCCTGAGGAGACAGTATGAGATGGAGAGACAGGCTCGAGTAGAAGAGGTCTGGTACAACCCCTTCAATTCCAGTAAAACAAAAACCACATCATTCTATAGTTTAATTTCTCTTTTCTGGTAGAAAGAAGATCCTGGGAAAAATGACCTCTTACCTTGACTTCTTAAACCCACAGCAAATTACATAAAAACACAAATAGGAGGTGTCACATCAAGTTGACCATGGTTCTGCATTGTGGCTGTGTATCTTTAGTTCCACAGGGAGCCCTCGCCTCCAATTCCCACCCTGCAGAAGAAACATGGGCTACACCAACGCACCCCTAGACCTCTTACTGTTGAGAGCCAGCATTCTGCTGCCCCCCTGTCTGTGAGTCACACACACATTAACAGAGTAGTCAAACTGTATAAAAACTATTTCCCTATGTAGCACTGAACACCTGTAATGTGTTTAAAACACATTCTCTGGTCCAGTTGCATTTTTTTGCTTAGTTGAAAAAAAATCCTGACCCCTATTCCTGAAAAAGTGAATGTGTTCTCTCTTGGTCTTGTCTGTTTTCATATCTCTTTCCTCGATCTGTCAGGAACGTTCGTTGTCTGGTCTCCAATCCCCTCCTGTCCCTGCTCGTAGGAACCAGCTTCGTGCTGCAGGTACTATATAAATATGCTTACATACAAATCTTCTTTGCGTGGAGTAATATGGGCAGTTAAAATTATTTTTCAGCAAACAAGCTCAAATCAGAATTGTCTGATTTGAGCTTGGTTTAGCCCATCTCATAACCAGCAGTTACATAAAATAGTCCAGCTTGCTTCACTGTGCTTAGACTATTCACTTAATGGTTGACATGTATGATAATACGGTATTTTGTAGTTGAAGTTTAGCATACAGAACTGCTGTCAGTAATGAAAACACTCGGTCAGATGTAGCCTGTATGTCTGCTTTTTCAGGTAACCATCGTGATGTATTCTGTGAGCTGTCAGCACTGCGTCGGCAGCTCCACAGTGAACAAAAACGTCTGGAGAGTCGTCTGCATCGTGGTGACTGGGAGGAGTTAGAATCTCCTCTGAGTGAAAGGTCAGACCCAGGCAGACACATCACTCTTACATATATAAGTATATGTCCATCAAATGTTAGGGTTAAAGTCAAAACTACAACATTGTAGCTTATGTATCGTTTCTTATCTTTAGTGTTTGTATCTGTAAGACTTGCGGTACTTCAGCGTGCTTCCACATTTTCATAGTGTTAAATTTAAATTCAAAAATATAATGACGGTTTGAGTAGAAGCTTATATGTAAGCTTATGTGTGTGTCACAAGTGTACAAAAACTAATAAGGCCCTAAGCAGAGAGGTGGAAACTACTAAAATTGATAAATTAACGGCTAAAAATTTGAATTGAATGTAATGAAAAATCTCTTGTATCTAATAATGCATACAGTTGGAAATATAACTGGAAAATAAATAAATTATTAAAATAGCTTAGAGACTAGCTACCAAATTGTCCACCAGGCCAAATTCAGGTATGTTTGACTCTTTGTGACAACCATTGCATCATACCACTCTACCAAATTTAATGAAAATTACTATTGTGTGTGTGGCTTTAATGTAACGTGATTAAATGTAAACCTGTTGATCTTCTGACTCACAGTCTCACAGTTTCGTACAACTGTCCCCAGCTGCTCACATTTACCCTGAATATAACAGCATTCGGGAAATCATAAGTCATTTACTGATGATGCTTAGTTAAAGACATCCCCAGGGGTCTTAAGGAAATAAGTATGAATATAATACCTATTTTATTTAATATATGAGCTAGAATATGGATGCCACTGTTTTAATTTTGACCACTGAGCAGAAATGGGCCAGAAATAACAACTGAAGATGTGAGGAGAGGAATTGTTAAACTGGTGACACCTTTAGATGTTTCCCATACGTACAGTACGATGATGAAAGGTTAGAGAAACAATGCAGTAGCTACGCTGGTGCTGAAGCTTTACTGAATTAACATGGGATGAGTATAACTAGTATCTAGAAAGAGAGCCACATAAGACTGATAGAACATGGTTTTAGAGGCTATTTACATTTACATTTAGTCATCTGGCGGACACTTCAGTTTCGTGAGATGCAAGTGCAAGAAGGAGCCGAAGAGGATTTGGAAGGTCATAGGAAGGTGTGGGAGAGTTCTGTTTATAGCAGTTCTTTGGAATAGTGGAGTGACGTTGCTGAGTGTGTGCAGAGTTTGGTAGCTCATTTCACCATCGTGGACTTAACTGAGCCGAAGAGTTTTTGCACAAATATGGATACAGGTGTGCCTGGAGAGTTTTGTGTGCCTTGAACACAAACTTTAAAAATCACTATCTTAGTGTTATGTGTAATTATTGAAACAAGTAAAATAGAGAGGCTAAAGCAATGGATAGTTGTTAAAATAGTGAAGTTATTAAATAAATATTTAAAATAAATAGTGGTGAAGAGGAACTTCAGAGCACATCAAACATTTGATGTGGAAGTTTGGGGGCCATTGTTTCGGGTGAAATATTTCTGTCCTAATGTTCAATTTCGCCATGATTTAACACTTTCTTCTCAGTCTGTGACATCTTAAAAATGTTTTTCTTTTTTTTTTGGTTTGTTCCAGACACCGAGAGCGCCCACTGGTGGATGTGTTTGATATGGCCAGGCTGCGGCTCCAGGCTCCAGTCCGAAGGCCAAACTCCAGAAACATAGAGGCTAGAAACCTGCAAATCCACGACCCTCTTCAGCTTAAGTACACAGGTAATACACCTGTCTTACAATCATTACATGCTCCCTTTACCAATTACCATCCCTAGCTGTAACTGGTTTGTATGTTTACTTGTGCATCAGATGGAAAGTCCAGGCTGGGGTCCAGTGAGGGTCCTAAGTTGGAGCAAGTAGGTTTGTCCAGGAGGAGATGGGACTACAAGGATCCATATCAGCAGCTGAGCAGCCAGAGATCCACCGTCCAGGATGGTCAGAGCTCAAATCCCAAGTTTATAATGTGGATGATTTTGATTCTGATATAGCCATCTTTATTCCTACTGACCCGCAAACTTAGGCCTTTTAAGGTACAGCTTTTGTAGTAGATCATAGAGTAAAAATAAAATATTGTCCACCTTGTGTTTCAGATTATTTTGACCTGTCCCCACCACAGCAAAATGATGATCAAGTGAGTAAAAAATGTTCCTGAAATGCTACAGTAAGATTCTCGCACCAATTCTCTACCTGCTTTATATATCGGTATCAGCTATAACTATAACTTCAAGAAGTGGAGTCTATAATACATTTTATGTTGCAGAGGAGTGTGACTGGGGGATTTGCAGGAGGTACCTTGCTGGAGTCAGAGAGTGCTTTCATTGGTAAGACAAACATGATTGTCAAGGCAGTTACTGTCATAATGGAAATCTTGGTCTTTCTTTTGCATTGTGAAGGTGCTGACCTTGATACTGACCGACTGGTCACACAGTATCTACGTATTCACACTACACAGCCATTCAGCTTTTGGAGCTACTATGACTCAAATTTCTATATATGTATATATTTTTATTTCTCTGGACCACAAGCATCACTTTGCTGTTGCTGGCCCTGTCATTAAGTTTGACACTCTTTTGAAATCAGAAGCGTAATCCTTGCTTCAAAACCCTAAGTGAATATTCTTTTGACAGCAGCTCTTATGTTAAGAGTTTTGGGACATATTTGTAGTAAATGAATATTTGAAAGCAGTTGCATATTGTGCTTTATAAAAGCATGAATCCACAGTTGTGTGCAAAAGTTTGCATCCCCCTTTTTTGAAATGGCAAAAAATATAAATGTTTTTCAACAACATACAATTTAAAGCACACTCAGCTAGTATAAAAGGTTATTATCATGCCAAACAGTAAAATCCATTAAGAAGGTTCAGTAGGGTCTTCTCATTCAAAAAAGTTGGTGCTGTCTTCCTAGGTTTAGGCGCAAAAACATCATGGATGGGTTTAGGGGGGAAATTGTGTAATACTAAAGTACAAATATCTTCTGTCACTTCAAAGTGGGAAGCGCTTAAAAGTCCTCTGCTTTCATGCCCATCCTGAGGATCTCTTTATGCAGATGTTGTGTTGTTTTACAAATGTGTCACCAACAGTCACCCCTACTTCTGAAATACTGCGCCCATTAGATGTCACATCTCTATCAAAAGTCTGGAAGATGGAAGGATACCTACTGAATCAGAAGCATGTGGGTGCTTGATAATGCTCTGTTGAATGCAGTGACCACAATCTATTGTGGTGCTGAAAGGTGGCCTACTCCTGCCGCTTCCAGACTTCTTCTATTTCAGTCAGTCAGGCCACTATGCACATAAGAACACTTAAAACTTTAAAAATGAGTATTATAACATTGCCCTGATCTGTGTCTCACGGTGGTCTCACCTCAGTTTTATCAAGAGTTCTTGTAGTTCATGCTTGGTTTATGTCCTGACAGGCACTGTGAATTTTGGGACATTTTTATATAAACACGAGTGTCGTTTTCGACACTATGTCTCATAATTTAACCTTGAAGATGGTCGTGTTCTAAGGCTGTTACTAATAAGGAGTAGTACACTCTGTGTACACACAGTAGTGTGTATTTTCTCAAATAGAAGAAAAACAAATGTTGCAGTGTAAACTCTAGTTGAGATGCCTGGGGGTAATTTTATATTTGTGTGTGTTTTGGGGTAAGACCCCTTGGGCGAAGCTTTTCCAGTGTCCCACACCTCAGACCTCGAGGAGACCCCCCAGTTGTCAGCCCGAGAGCGGAGGAGGCTGGCCAAACAAGCAGAGCGCCCCCAGGTACTCAGTGAATCTGTGAGGTGCATGTGTAGTGCTTGAAGCAAACAGAAATGTACAAAGCTGTGTGTGTGTTTGTCTACAATGTTGTGAGACTTGTATCCTCTGATTCGTTCAGGAACGAGCTACTTCCAGCCAGTCTGCTGGATACCATGAAAACCACTTCACCCACACAGGTAATATGCTACAGTTGAAGGCAAAGCCCAGTGCTGTGGGCAGGAGCCAAGACAGGACAGATCATCTGAGGGCTCTCGGTCGTCCTGGAAACACAGCCGGTAAAACATGAGATTCAGTTTTGCTGATCTTCGTGTTTTTGTGTAATTATTCTACTTCTGTTAGCCCATAGCAAAAATCCGCAAAGCAATTTTTCAGGAAAGAAGTAGAGTATTTTTCATAGATGCCACAATTAAAATTCTACATTAGAGCTTTAATGTTTTTCCAAGGCCCAGGGGTCATTAAATGCAGCCAGTATTGAATCAATCATGGAAACTGTTGATTCTAGTTGGATAAAGAAAAACAGGGTCATTTTTCTGCAGCAAATATTTGCACACAGTTTTACTCTCTATGCAGGGTAATGGTGTAATATAAATATTTTTTGACAGTGTTGGTTGCCATTTAACTCTTTCTGTGTTGATCTATCTGGCTTCCGGCTACATTTCCTTAGGACCCCTGGATCTTTCTGATGACGACTCCCCTCCTTCACAGTTTTCTCTTCACAATCGTAACTATCCATCCTCTGCAGAAACCGTTTCCACGGATCCCTGGATGCGTCCAGGAACATCAGAGACACTTACCAGTTTAGAACGTCCATTGAGAAGGGACTGGTTGACAACATAGGACTCTGAGAGGTTCCATCCACTTTTGAAATTTAAAAAAAACAAAACAAAACACATTGTTGGTTTTAACTCATGCCTTTTAGTGACACTAGACCCCAGTGTCTTGCCACATAGTAAGCATTCAAATGTATTTATTTGTGCATAAGTATTTTATTGTTACTAAATTATGAAATAAATTATATTTTATCTATATGAACTATATGAATTTTGATTGTTTGTATCCTTTCATAAGTCATCTATAAGATTAATTTACACATAATTGTGCCTATTTCATTGCTGGACTTGGAGAATTCAGACAAAAGATAATACTAGTTCCCAAAATGCTAAAATGTTCCTTTAAGTTTTGGCTGAAGTAATGTACTGAAAATAGTTTCACATTCTAAGAGTTTATGAAATCAAGACACAATTGCCAGTCTGTATTTTAATCATGTTGGTCTTTCGTTTTTCCTTATATGGTTTGTAACTTAACCCACTGGATTCAAATTGTTTAAATAAACGACTAACAACCCTGAGCCAAACAAACAAACAAAAAAAATACTGGCTATAATAATATGCTCAACAAAATGACACAAGTGCATAATTTAACACATTTGTGTCATTTTGTCGAGCACATCATTATAGCGTCTGGGCTCAACTGACAGCATGGACGCTGAAGGGTGCGTCAAACGAATGACTCTGATTTTAGTTAATTTTAGCACGCTGACATGCTAAAGGTCAACATAACATCACACCAGCTAAAAACAAAAAACCCTGGTATGTCATGAGCTGGTATGTTCTTATGTCGATTAGAAATCTTATCCAGTTAGTCCACATGTGGTTCTTGGGAGCCCACCTTCTTTTCTACCTCATCCACTTCCTGTTACCTGGACAGATGATAAAGGTACTAGGATGAGATCGTCTGTCTGCCAAATTCAACCACATAACCAATAATTATTAATAAACGTATGACTACTACAAGGAGCGTATCTTAGACTTTAGGCGGGACCACCTGTACTCACCAGCCACTCTCGCATAACAAAGTTACTTTCAAAATATATTTATAAAATAACATGAATCTCTTGAAAAGCAATTTAGACCACTGCTTATCTTCCTCACTATTTCATGACTTCAGACAAGTCTGGAATATAAATGCAGCCTAGTTTATATCATCCTGCCACAGATGTGCAACCCATGGTTGCATCATATGAAGAAAAGTGACTTTGTTCAATCAGCTGAAACAAAACAAAGAAAAAACTGGGTGCCTGTGTTGTTGATGTGCTGTTCAGCACCATGGACAGCGCTTAGATTCCCCCCCCCAGGTTTGAAGGCAGTGACAGAGCGTTTAACAGTCCATTCATGATAACAACCAGAGTAGCTCCAACAATTTCCATTAAAGTACTAATTTTCAACATGTAAATAGACTATTCTACTGAAACACTTTAAACCAATTTAGTAACATTTATTTGCTGTAGACAATTTAAGAACTGGTTAACTGATGATCATATCAAACACTTACCAACACTGTTGGATATTTACTTTATTTCCCTTCCCATTCACAGTTTCAAACAACAGCAGGTTTTTGTCATTTTACCCAGTGTGAACACACTTTGTTTGGCAAATCTAAAACTCACCACATCTCTGATAAACACCATGTGTCACACACAATGTGTGCTCCACTGCACAGATTTTCCACCCATGAGTTTGTGCTGGTAACAGTCGAGCAGTTACTGAATTTACATTAAACATAAGTGATGCTGCCATTTAAGCTGACTGTGTTTAACCTGTGGCGTAGACCCATGAGGGGTCAAATGTGCATGGTTCATGGAGGACGCAGAAAAACTTTGGCCCATTCCTAAGCTGCATGCACAGCTGTTGTGTTCACTGTTTCTGGTGGACCTGTAATTACCAACATGCAGGAAGAGCTCAGTGAACATTCAGGAACTTACTGAGACAGTTTGACGCTTTGGGGAGGTGAACTTTTGTTTTTTAAGGCAAAGGATGACTGGTCATAACAAATTTTGGGGTGGGGGTGCATTTTCAGGTTTCCTTTGTTGGGGGAACGCGTAAATATGGTAAATAGTCGCTTATATCCAAAGCGCTTCACACTGTTGATTCCCATTCACCCATTCGCACACCAGTGGCAGTGGCTGCCATGCAAGGTGCTCACCTGACCCGCCAGGAGCAACTTGGGGTTCAGTGTCTTCCCCAAGGACACTTCGACATGTCGCCGGGAGCGGGGATCGAACCACTGACCCTGTGGTCCATGGTCCAAACGCGTCCCCCTGTCCCCTGTTAAGATTACATGCTTGTCCTCCTTGTGCTTTAGTGTAACAGCAGAGCTTGGTAGCAGATAAGGATGTGGCTGCCGAGAGTCCTCACATATAAAACACGTTTCATGGTGCTGTGAAGTCAGCATATTAAAACTGCATTGTAAATGTAAAATACATGGCTGACAGGAGGTTGGAGGCCCTGGGTGTACTGTACTATGCCAAAAGAGTTTTCTTTCATGCTTGAATACACATACTGTACACGTCCACCTCTTTTTTTCTCATTTCTCCTTCCATCGTCTTTGTCCCTTTCAGCACCATCTCTCAGTTCTCTGAGTCTCGTTCATACTGTCTTGCTCTCTCTCTCTTTTTTTTCACACACGCACACACACACACACACTCTGACTTATTCACACTCTCTCTTTCCTGCCTGGACGAGCACCATAACTCGCTGCCTCTCCTCTCTCTCTCTCTCTCTCTCTGTCTCTATGAGTGATGACCTTCTCCAGCATTGGATAGGAAGGAGGATAGAAGCCATCTAAACTCTTCTATGCCCCCATTACTCAACCAGACACCCCAGTGTCAATATATGCTCGCACACTGCATCCCACTCAGCATTGCACTGACTCAGGAAGGCCACAGCAGCATACGTGGCTAGCAACTTCATCCAAAAACTGATTGTCCAGGCAAAAACCGCTCAGCTGGTTGAAACAATTTATTGCTCCAAACCAATTTTATGGTCTTTAACTTTCCTGCAGCCCAACCCAAACCACGAGAGGACTGCACCTTCTCCGTTACCCAGCCATGTTAAGCGGTTGATTTTCATGCTTGTAGGCATCTAAAAATGTCGTAGACTAGCCATTGTTAAAGGGGAACTGCACTTATTCAGGGCAATTTAAGATCACGGGCAGTAGTACTCAGCTTGTGGCTTCAACTTTGTTACAGACAATTTGCTCCAAATTGGGGGAAAGACTGTTTCTTTAGCAGGTAAATGCTTCAATATGTGTTCAAGTTAGTTGGTAACTTTATCTGTCTGCTGTTTGGTGTCCAACATAGGCCTGGCAAAAGGTATATTATGAGTTTAGTTGTGCTAAAGTAGTGCTAAAGGGAAACACATGAGTTGATCACTCTGAGTATCAATTTGAAAATTCTGTAAAATGCAACTGTACAGGTTGTTTGAACCGGCACCCAAATGTGACTATATATAGTTCTATCTGATGATGGGTAATAGCTCTAGTGAACTTTACGTCACTTAGTATTGAGACACTCACCAGTTTGTCAGGAGGAGGTTGGGGGGGTAAATGGGTCACAAAAGATTTGGAGTCCAATGTTAAACTACTACTAATACTGTTATTGTTACCATGTGACACACGTCACGTAACATGTGATTTGACAATAAGGTAGCAATAGATTTTAAGCCAAACTGCAACTTTTTTTATTTTACTGATGTTTCGGTTTCTAACCATAACCAAACTGCTATGTTTGCACAGTTTTGATTTAGCATTTTGGATTTCTTACACTGAAAGTAGCTGCCATTTCAGCGCCATTATGAAGACCTGCTTCCACCACTTTGGTGCCTTTCACGAATTTTACCAGCTGCAATTTTAAAAGACAGACGTCCCTCCTACAAACAGCTCTGTAAGTCAAATGAATTACCAATAAACCCCTTGGGGTAGTTTCTTACATTTCTTATAAACCGTAGTCGATTGGTTCTCAACCCTGGTCCTTCAGACCCCCTGCCCTGCTTGTTTTCCTACCATCCCAGCCCCATCCCCATCCCTTGCTGACTGTGTGCAGTCAATCAGAAGCTGGAAGAAACCATCTTAGATGACGGTGGAGTTGGGAAGGAGAAAGGGAACCGGAAACAAGTGGGGGGGGGGGGGGGGGGGGGGCATGTCAAGGATCGGGGTTGAGAATCTGGTCATGTTAACGAGCAGAGCGAGACATTAGCTCGTTACAGCTCACTAAGCTTAGTAGGTCTTTACCGACTAGTGTTTTATCCACGTTACATTTAGATTATATTTCCTCTTCCATTTTCTCTTTCATTTACCTGCTAAAAATAAAAGGTTGCCCTCCATCGCCTCGAATTACCACATAATACATCTAAGCACAGAACTGCATTTGGGTATGTTTGTACGTTTGAGTGTCAATGAAGGGAAAACACAGCCCATGTAAATAAATACAGTGCTTGTCTTGGACAGCACGTAGAGGATCCCATTCATTTTGGTCAGCGTTATGAATCCTTGATAAGGCTAATGAGCGCCATAGCTCACTTATGCTAATCAGTCTCTTGAATTAGCCTGCCACTGAAGAGGCCTATTAGTAGAGATCGCACTGTAATGGATGATATTAAGGCTGCACTGCCCACTGTGGTTTATGTGTGAGTGCATATATGAATGAGTTTGTGTTTCTGAGTGGTTTTTAATGTGTTGTGTCTTTGTGGTTTACAATGTGTGTGTGTGTGTTTGAGGAAATAACAATGCTGCTGCAGCATAGAAAAGATCTAAAGTTCATAGTAACTGCAGAAAAATATTTTATCATTTTAACTATGCTCTATGTCATTGAGAGTTGTTTTTTAACTTTAAGGTGTGTGTGTGTGTGTGTGTGTGTGTGTGTGAGGAGGCCACTACGAATGAGTACTTTTTGAGCCTCACCACAGGATGGCAGTAGTGTATTACACGGGGTTGCTGGAGGTGCCGCGATTCAAAAAAGTGCTTTCTAAGGACTAAACCTCAGACTGTGAGATAACATATTCGCACACATAAGCTAGATGTGGCCTGTGAGTGCGATTAAAAAGCAGGGAAATAATGTGTTTAGGTGACACTCAGCTCACAGTGTATCCTTCAAAACGTCCAAAAGTCACTTCTTTGTGTCCTTCTTCTCCTGGTCTTCTCCTGCCCTCCTCTCTCGCTCCACTGCTCTTCAGTTTTATCCAGGAGGTATCAGAATAAATATTGGATCAATTGTTTTATCATTCAAACAACAAATACAAATACAACATCACTGCTATGGCCATTTTAACTCTCTCTCTCTCTCTCTCTCTCTCTCTCTCTCTCTCACACACACACACATTCTGATAGACACTTGTGCAGCCTATCCCTTATGTTACCTCAGGGATGTAGCTGACAAATGACAGCGCTACTCGTCTGCCAACCCTGAGTCTCTTGCTCGGCAGGGTGTGTGTGTGTGTGTGTGTGTGTGTGTGTTAAACAAAAAAAATCGTTGAGGGATATGGGGAGATGGAGGGAAGCATTGGCAAGATTCTTTCTCTCTGATTGGTTGAAATAAACATCCTGCAGATTTATGGATTTTTGACAGAAAAGATAGTTTGCTTCGACCATGATGCTCAGCAGACTATGAAAAACAGGTTATTTTCTTTCTACCGGAGTACAAACAGAATATTTATGCTGGCAAAATCTGTTATTTGGCCATTTATAGATTTTTCCACAAGAACAGCGGAAAACAACAGCACATGAATGGAGAAAACGTAGTGGTAAAACTAACACAAAGGAAGTAAATATAGTTAATAAAATATGTCTATATCAGGCTAAATGTCAGTTGAACTGCAAACATTTATGTGCATTTTTAGGCTAGTGCACAGACACAGATACATATTTGTGATCTATGACACATGCCCTTGTGTTGGGATGAAATCCAGTGCTTAGGTCATCTGTCTTGGAGACAGTCCAGGACACAGCTTTGAGTTTTCCCAGTTACTATGACAGATTTCAAGCATCCATCCATCCACTCATTTCTCATCACTTATCTAGTGCCAGCAGGCTACGCAAGCTAGTCCAGCTGTTTTTTTCCATGGCTATGACCTCTGGCACTCCGGGGGAGATCCCGAGACATTTCTAGCCCCTTCCAGCATGTTGTAGGTCTGCCTTGAGGGTCTTTTCCCTGTTAGATGGGCCTGAAACTCCCACATGGGGGCTGACAATATCCCTAAGGCATCCTATTCAGATACTGTACCCCAACCACTTCAAATGGCTCCTTTCAGTTTGAAGAAGAAGCTGTTCTATTTGAGTTCCTTTGCAAGGTGGCTGGGTGCAGCTTAAGAATCTCACAAAGGAAAATGATTATGGCTGCTTGTATCCATGTATCTTAGCAGTATAGTACTGTAGTGCAAGACCACATACCTTTGGCTTTCATTCATTATAAAGCAAGGATGGTCCAAACACAACCTCCAAGTCACCAACAGAAAGGCAGCGCGATCCTCACAAGTGCCTGAAAACCAAGATTCCATAGGGCATGATGACAACTTTACATTCTCTCTAGAGAGGTTTGTCAAACATTACTAGTTATCGTGGTCATGCTGTTTACCTGAAACCTTCCACCGTCTTCTACTGCCTCACTGACAACATTCCTGACCCTTGTTCATAGCCCTGCATGTGATAAGACGCGTGCTTTCAGACATGTTTTCATTTGCTCATACTGTCATTAGTGCACGTAACGCTTTCAAAGGGGAGAGGAGCAGTGTACAACAAGAACTCAAATGCAAAGGGGAGGTAAGGAAATGGGAGGGGGCAGCTATCATGCATATTTCTGATGAAAATTGCAATGAAAATTAAAAATGTAGGCTAATGTCTACTTGTGCAACACAATACTGCACAATTACCTCTTTTCATTGTTGCTGACAGGAGTTGGATCAACCAATCCAATGAGACGTACAGCACCAACTGCATGTTAGCTCTTCTGCAAAGCTTAGTGACCATTCCACATTAAAATGCTTCCCAGTCAGGTCTGTAGAGTCCAGTAGTTAACATACAACCGGAAATTTAATCTGCCTCTGTCTCACATTGGGTGTGTACTCATTTTATACATTTTTACCTGCTGAATACAACAAAATAATTAAAAGAAGTCCCTGTGATCCTTTTCAAAATGCTAAAAGCTACACCAGGGCTATCACACTCGTGTTTTGCCCGTATGAAAAACAGAACTAGAAAGACATTTCCAGTGTTTTTATGGATGTCAGCATTAAAATTTGACAACCTCCTTTATCTTATTATTCCTTTGATTATCCACGACAAAAAAATTCTAAGACTCTGTGGATGATTCTTAGCAGTTGGTTGTCAAGTCACCAAGGCCCTCGTATGAATACTGGGGAACCTCTGCTTTTACTATTCATAATCAAATGGGATTTAGCAGTATTTAGCAGCTCCGCCTGACATGCTTGTCAGTTATGCATGTGCTTATGTGTCATTATCAAAATGATGGAAACAAAAGAACTGACACCGAAGGGGTTTCATTCGCGAGAGGAGAGTTTTCAGCTATGGCAAACTAAGAGTCATTCCTCTTTTAGAAAAGAAAAAAAAAAAAAAATCAGTTCTCATGAAGCGAGGAGTCCAAACTCAAGTGAAATCCCCCAAAATGTCTGCTAAACTATGACGAGGTCATGCCAGGGGTCACTAATGATGGCAGGTATCGAGAGAATGAGAGGGGAGGTGAAGAAAGGATGACGAATGGAGAGGGAGTGAAACAAATACACATAATGTATCAACCCGAACTGATCTATAAAGAAAATGTCATTAGCGGGTTGAAAAAAAACTAAAAGACAATAAGGGGGCGTGTATCAATTAAAGGTTTGGCGATGTAGTGGTGGGGAGCAGTCGGATCCAAAGTAGCAGTGATAGGTAGAAACAGATGCCTTAATTAGCAGACTGAGAAATGCCTGTAGCTGTGTGTGTGTGTGTGTGTGTGTGTGTGTGTTTGATGGCTTTAATTAGATGAAGTGTAACATGATACAGAGGAAAATCAACAAAGTAGCATTGCTATAAAGGTTAACAGCCTCCCAACTTCATTTTTTCCGCCTCTCTTCTCTTCCTTTCTTGTCTCTCTGATAGTTTTTTTTTTTTTTTTTTTCAGAGTGCTCATACCGGAGTGAAAGAGGAAATGAGACCAGGACACAGAAATGAGAACTGGGGAGCAAAGACGCACAAGAAGACAGAGTAACTGTCTTTAATCAAACCTGTAGCTCAAAGTGCCATCAGCTTTATTAGCTCCAAACACAACACACAGCCTTTTCCCAGGCATACAAATTGAATCTGGAGAAAAAAAGGGAGAGACTTAGTTTCAAGCCTGTGTCTCACTGTACAGATTACAGGTAGAAGCACAGAGATTACTGTGAAACTAAAATTGAGTGTCTAGTTTTTGTCTCGCCCGCGGCCTGAATCACCAAAGAGATTCTTTTTCTCTCTGTACTCCGCTGCTATGGTTGCTTTAAGATTATTTAGTTGGGAGAAAAAAAAAAGAGATTGATGGAACAGTTATGAGAAAGGATGATATGTGACACATTTTCCTCTGCTGAGCTCTGAAACCTGGAGACAGGAGACAAGGTGACAGGAATTGAGAATCGTTTTGGGTTTGTGCTTCCTGGGAGCTGGGAGACATTTCACCGATCTCCTCCTCGACTGGTGGTTGGATCCTCTGCAAGCTTCATCTATTGGGATAATTAGCTTTTTACCTGTAGGTAAAAGGAAAACCAATTAGTAATAATAGTTGGTCTTCACTGTAATATCACTTTTATGTAATTTCCTTCCATTTCTTGGACCATTCATTGACACAATTCATCGCAACAGGAGCTGAGTGTTATGATGCCAACTCGCAGTGTGGCTGTCTGCTTAACATAACATTCAGGTCCAACTCTGTTTGACACAACCCGGCCCTGTTTTCAGTGAGGCATCAGTCAGAGAGAATCAAAAAGACAGCTGTTTTCCTGGTGCTCGAATGAAAAGCAGAATCCAGACATCCCTGACTGAGGCTTTTGCTTTTTTTTTTTCAAACTTTCAGCTAAAATGAAAATGTAGATGAAAAAAACCTGTTGCACCAGCGATTGGACCAGAGCTTTACACCTTAAATCAGACTGAAGTTGACATCCAAAGATATGATAAAAAGTGGGGTGTCCCATCTGTTTGGCCGTTGGGAATTTTGAAATTGATTTTTACAGGTCGCTTTCATTGAATAAAAAGGATACACCTAGAAATGGCGTCAGTGGGTTTTGGAGGGTCACATTTGATGTTGCACTAAGGCTGATGCATTATTATAGATGAAACAGCTGTCAGGACATGCAGTGGTTAAAATCTGCTCAACCTCTATCTGCTGCTGTTTTTAGTCCAGACCAAGTCTCTAACCACACATCTTTGCCCTTAGTTTTGATTTATGACTATAAGTATTTTGTTGCTGTTGCTTTTCTTCATTATTTACCACAGATTGTTGGACTTCACTAGTACTTTTATGTTACCAGAGGAGCAAAATCCAGTCCAACTCTTCACACTTCTCACACTTGGACTTTAATTGGATTTAAGTCACATTTACTGTAAGTTATTTTTTGTTACTGGTTTTCAAGAAGCAAACACATATGTACTTGCATGTGAAGGTGGCATAAAGTACACAAACTCAAATAGTAAATTTGAGTTTGTGTACTTGCTTCTTGAAAACCAGTGAAAAAAAATAATAACTTACATTTAATGTGAATTAAATCCAATTTGCACTAATCTGTAGACAAGAGTGCAACAATTATTACAAGTCATTGTTGATTTCTTTTAACCATGAGTATATTATGTTAAGGTTGCTAGACTTAACCCATAGAGCTACTGTATATGACACAGGTCTTTGTCAGGACTAGATTTGTATGTTATCAACAGCATCAAATATTAAAAATATTGCACACAGGAGGGAGAGGAGAGAGATTAGCTTTTCGCTGTGTCTAACATTACAGGGTAAAACAGCCTCATAAATAACAGTTAATACCTAGTAAGACATTTAAGCCTGCTACTCTTTAGAACTAGCTGATTTGTTTGACAATTTACTTGTTGCTGTCAGGAAATAACACTATGAATTAATGTCATGAGATGAGAGAGACGCAGCTCGACTGCACTGTGATGAGAAACGCTTTACAAGGTTGATTCCCATTCAGCCATTCACCCGTACACTCACACACCGATGGTGGTGGCTGCCATGCGGGGTGCTCACTGGGCCCACCGGGAGCAACTTGGGCTTCAGTGGCCTGCCCAAGGACACTTTGACATGTAGCCGGGAGCGGGGATTGAAGCACTGACCCTGTGGACGACTGCTGTGGACGACAGCCGCCCCTCTAGCTCAGTTGAAAAGGCCCTCGGATTTTGTGACGGTGCACAACAATTGGCCCAAATAAAACCTAAAAATAGCCCACGAGTCTCGATAAATATCATAAACCTGCACGTTCTGATCAACCCTGTCATTACTGACAGCGTGATCAGTGAAATCGCTGCGCTGTCTCTCTGTCCACTCTCTGCATGACTGCTGTCGGTCACATGGAGCCAGAGTGAAAAGTTAACGTCACACTGAAATATCTCGCCTCTTTTTCCTGCGTGACTCTCACACAGTGACAGCTCAGATTGGCTTCAGCACCCCTCCAACCTTCAACGGGATAAGTGGTTTTCGATGGATGGATTTTCCTTGTGAAATATTTAAACTTTTGCTAGGCAACGTCCCAAAAATATGTATTTTTTTCCTAGATCTATCATCAGGCCAGGTTTTATATTTGTCCAATACTAGTCTTATGTCAACCAAGTCACATGGGTCTATCTGATATTTGTGTTAATTTGTTCAAACAGAGCTGCATTGCAATTAGATTTAAATGATCCTTGTACAGTCCCTCTTCCCATTCTCTTGCCTTCAAAACAAAACAAAGGGGATGGAGACATTCACTTTAGCAGGCACAGGGGAAAAAGCGTCACAAGTTTAGTGCCTTCACTGCCATTGAACTTTGAACTGCTCTAGTGTGAGTAAATATCTGTATCTGAAAACTGCCTCCAGATGACATCACATAAAAGGAACCTTCAGTTCAGATTATTGCATCTTGTTGCTCACACTATGGAGTTTGTAATCATGGTGAATCTGCTTTTCCAGGGCTCCTGCAGATGGCATAATCTAAACTCCTAATGATGAGAAACTCCTCCGGGTGGTGTCATCTGGAGGAGTTTTTCAGCTAGAAGCAGAGAACCATTTTGCACATAGGGAAGTCAGATGGAAGTATATAAGCATTCATTTTACATTAAGTCTACATCCTAAACAAAAGCCACAGTAAGCAAGTTGAAACTTGGTTAAGTTGCCCTTTAACATGGCATGAGATGACTTCACATTCTCTGTACCAAAGCCCATTCATATTAATTCAGTACTAAAACTAATTGCATTGTA
The DNA here is from genome assembly GCF_033026475.1 of Channa argus. Taxonomy (NCBI): domain Eukaryota; kingdom Metazoa; phylum Chordata; class Actinopteri; order Anabantiformes; family Channidae; genus Channa; species Channa argus. The sequence continues at coordinate 5,746,803 of NC_090206.1, forward strand.
TTATAATAAATTCTAATAGAGTGTAAAGAACTTGTCCATTCTATAGCTATACTCACATGACATGATACTGTCAATCTAACAATTTGTTAGATTGTTACTGGACAATTCAAAGAACAGAAAATATGTAACACACTTTGACTTTATTGCGTAAACTTTGTCACTTTTGTGTAATTAATCAACATACAAAACTGGCTAAGAACTTTTTTTTTTTGGTATGAAGGTGGAACATAGGTTTTTTCCTCTTTTACATATTTTACAGGTTTTGAGCTGCTAATTTGCTTCAACTATTGAACTAAATTCACGTCAGTGTAGTGAAGAGGTCCATTACAAGCTTTGGTTTCCATGCAGTGTGAGAATTGGGAGATCTTGAATAAATGAACAGCATCTAGCTCCCACTCGTCTCCTTTCAACCTCATGCCTCCTAATGTAAATGTTAATGTTGTTAATTCATTTTTAATTAGAAAAAAGATGAATAACATTTGCATCTAGAAAAAAAACAACAACAACTAGATCTGGCAAAACGGTTTTGAAATAATAAATGATTAATCGGATGTGTTTTGAGTATTGACAACCAAATAACAGCTAGTGGGGGCAGTTGTATGCCAACATTCACATTGTATTTTGCTACATAAATGTGCAGGATAAGATACAGGGTAGCGAAGAGGACAGACGGGACAGACAACCTGGAGCAAATGCTTAAAACTAATCCCCAGGCCACCACCTCAAAGACTCTTTTATCAGGGCTGTGGAGCTGGTGTACGATGTCTCCTTCGGCATCTATTCCTCTCTGTATTTCTCTGCTTTCCTGTATTATGAATATTGACATTTTCTCGCCGAATGAAAATCACTTTTGAAACACATTTTTACACACACTGGCACTGTAGACGTTAGAGAATACCAACACGAATGATTCACTCTGCAAAATATTTTCAGCACTACTTTTCTACTACTACCAGATGCACATTTAAACAGTTTATTTATTGTCTCATTTGTTCTATGACAGTCTAAGGCAGTTTGTGATAGAGATGTGGCTTGTGTGCGTGTGTGTTACTGTATTTGGCCTGTGAGGATAAGCGTGGATTTTACTGCTGTTTTATAGTCCATTACAAGCCCATTACTCCAGCCTCACGGTCCCATTCTGTTCTTTTTATTCCGTATGTCTTTATGGCGTTAAGTAGCTACATAATGACAGCAGAAGGGGGATCAGAGCTAGTGCCTCTGCGCACTCACAGTCACAGGTGGGCAGCTTTTGGCAGAGAGACAGCCAACAGCCATCAAAGTTCACTTCCGCCCAACTCTTAAACTGTCCAACCTTAAACCCCAAATATCTGAATCAGATCTCTTTTCTACCAATTCGCTTCATGCAAATGCTCAAGCTGTTCAAGATGCACCGTGTCTTAGTATTAGTCAGGCTCTTTAAGTCCTTAGTGCTAACAGCGACTGGTCATATTTCAGACAGTCTAAAGTTGAAAAAAAAACCCAAACACTTTACAATAGAGATCTCACATAGAGAACCAGGACATGACAGGTTTTACTTAATAGGTGCTTCACGCTGATGTTTTCTATCTCAAGTGCTGTAATATGGGAGGTGATAAAGGCCAAATGTCACAACTGATGACATACTGAAGTGAAAACGAAATTTGTACATTTAAAAACATAATTTTTAAATTACTGGAAGCCAAAGAAAAGACAGGTTTAACTCTCTTTTTCAGATTGTAGATGTCATTTTCATAATGTGTCATAAAACATTCTGTTTCATTTTGGCAGACAGAGTAGGTTGTTGGTACTGGCCGACAAAATCGACCATACGATACAACAGATAACTGTGTTGTAAGACCATCATTTTGCATGTGATGCTGTAACATTTGTCTGGAGGATGTTGGGGGGTTGGGTAAGTCACAAAACGGGGGTTCAAGTCTAGTATGAAGCAACTGCTTGTGTGCAGTCACACGATGCAAAATAAGAATGTGAAGCTGGCCACCATTTTGGATCCATCGTTAGATGATCATAACACAATGTGGCACACGTGGTTACTAGGAAGTACCTGTGTGATGTCACTGTAGCGTTTTGTTTTTATATAATTTATCTTGTATTCTGTACCCTGAAGATGTTTTGCCTAACCCTCGCCTTGGTTGATGGGGTGGAGAGAAGTAACATTCAAAATTAGCAGGATAGTATCTGGTACAAAACAATCCATCATGCATTCAGTGGCTTTCAAGAAACTCCTGCTTTGCTGGATTTAAGACTTGTTGCCATCATCATTTCAGAGAACACGAATCCAACAAAAGCTGTTTCCTGTTGATTTTAAATGGAGCTGCTCAAGGTTTTGCCTGTGTGCATCATCATGAAGCATCTGTTCAACAAATAAGAAACAAGGGAAGGAGCAGCTATATTCTGCGTGGCCTGGGTGCAATCCATCACCATGCATCATAAACTGTGTGTATGTGTGTGCATTTCCCAATGATGGTGGTGGGGGGTGTGTGGCTCAGAAGTGATTAGGGAGTGTACTCAGCTCTTAGACACTTCATGAAGGAGAGGAGTCAAATGATGGTCCTTAGTACCCAGCACAGTTTGACCCTCGTCTGTTGTCATCAGCAGAGCTCGCTAATTAAGAGGACCTTCTCTCAGACTGACACACACACACACACACACACACACACACACACACACACACACACACACACACACACACACACACTGACAGCTTGTGGCTCGCCTTCCAACCCAGGAGTCTCATGAGGGGCCAGGATACTACTGTATGTGTGTTTGTATGTGTTTGTGTGTGTGTGTCTGAACTTTGTTGTGTGACAATTTCCGTTATTCTGTCAAAGAACTGTCTCCTGCTGTGAAGAGCCAGAGAGGGTGGTGGTGGTGGGGGGGGGTCTGTTTGCTGGTCAGGTGCTCCACCACTTGAAGTTCACATCTTAAAGCTGTCCACACAGCTGGTGTAATAGCATGGTTTCACATGCACATTATGTGTTTAATGCTTATGTTGCTGTATTCTTCTGAATTTGACACGTTGCCACAATGACTGTGTAATGCTGCTCCGAGTGCATCACACACTTAAGGTCTGGTAGACTCTTTTAAATGCCGTACATTTTTTGGTTCAATTCAATTTATTTTTATAGAGAGTAGCAGCTTCCTCTGTGGTGGCCTGCTGGGGAATCTTTGCTCCATGCACCATAATTTGCATACGGTGTATGAGATGTTGAGCAGCTCCAATGACTTCTTTGGACTTCAGGTTGTTCTTCTGGGCTTCAGTGCTATTTCGTTGTGCATTCTGCCTTGTGCCCTCGGAGTAATCTTAGTTACACATCCAACCACAAAATGAAATATCGTACAATATCTGAACTCTTTCACTTTTAACATTTCCGGCTTCATGCAAATTAAGACATGGTTCACTTTGGCAGATGATTCCTGTCAAAAGCAAACGGAGAAATTAAATTTTCTTTCTTTTTAAATATGATGATGCCAGCATTTCTCAACTCTGTAGAGCAAGCAAAACATTTTCCCATTCTTGCTTGATGAAGAAAACAAAAACTAAAAAAATTATATATATATATATATATATATATATATATATATATATATATATATATATATATATATATTTTTTTTTTCATTCATAATTATACTCATATTGCACCACATGTGTTCAGTGGGTGACATTTCTGGAGTCCAGGCAGGTCCGTTTAGCACCCACACTCTTTTACTCCTGAGCCATGTTATTGTAATATGTGCAAGATGTGGTTTGCTGAAATAAATAAAAGCGATTTTGTCTGGATGGCAGCAAATCTTGATCTATAAACAGCATTAATAGTGACTTCACAGATTTACTATATGCTGTGTGCACTATTTAACCTCCAGACCATCATAGATGCAGACTTTTCAACAATGGACTTAGAACATGTCCAACAGTCCCTCTGCTCTTTAGCATGGAGCACACTGTCCATTTCAAAAATGAATTTTCAGCCTTTGACTCATCAGATCACAGGTCAGTTTTACACTTCCCCTCAGTCCATTTTAAATGAGCTCAGGTTCAGAGAAGGCAACAGTGTGTTCTCTGCACGGTAGAGTTTTAACTTTCATTTGTGGATACAGAGAAAAGTGTTAACTGACAATAGGTCTTTGCTGAGTCCATGCAACAATTTAGATGAAAGAGTCAAGTTTGTTTTTAATACACAGAAATCATAACCATTAAATTTTGAGTTTGGCCTTGTCTGCTGTATACACATATTTCTCAAATACATTTTACTGATATGAACAATACGTAGATGAAGAAATTCTCAAGTTATTGAACATGATATTGACCTGTTGTTTCAATATTTGATTTCTTATTTTTGAGCCATTTTCATAAAAAAAATTGCTTTCAAATATTTGCAATAAATCACATTTGCTATTAATTTGCTATTTATTAAATTTCTCTTTTCCCTCAAACTTAAAAAAAAGAGACAGAGAAGATGAGTTTTCATAAACAAGGGTGGGAAATATAAAGTATGGGGTGATGAAGAGATGATAAATGAGATAATAATTAACAAAATCCCACTGTCACCCCACCTCTTCCTCTGTTTTTCATTCTGTCTCTTTGAACAAATTAATGTCCTCATCTTTGAAATAATAAACTGTTGTACAGCTGTTCTGATGCTCCTCATGGGAAAACACAGAGAGAGGAAGAGGGAGGGAAATAATCTTTTAGAGGAACTGAACTGACAAAAAGATAAGAGAGCCTATTTATGGTGTGTGTGTGTGTGTGTGTGTGTGTGTGTGTGTTTAAGTCCTTGAATGAGACTGAATTAGAACTACTCAAAGAGAACGTGTCTCATTCATGTTAATAAACTGCAGGTCTCTCGCCCCACCCCGAAGCCCCCCCCACCACCCCCTTCCTCAAATAGATCATGCTCCATCTTTGATCTCATAATGGTTTGTGTTTATGATTGACTCACATTCAACTCTGATATTTCGGCTTTATGACATTTCCGTGGCATTTCAACTTCATTATGACAGAGTCTGTCTCTGCTGGTGGACAGTCACGGAGAACCTTGGATAACCCAAACGAGTTTAATTAATGTTGATTCTAGTTGCAGGGAATGTAAAATTAATACATGCAGTGTGGGCAGTCCAGTTGAATTAATCTTTTCTTTTTTCAAGATAATATAATTGAAAAGTAAAATTCTGTGGACTCCGATGTTACAGATGTTATATTCCAATAAAATGGGGACTATTTACATCTGGAGTGGGATTAAAAATAAGCCCTTTGCTCAGACAGGCCCACCACAGTTGGCCAGACACCAACCATTCTCTCCCTTTTAATTGTACCTACCAATTTGTAATACCACCACTTAGCTGAGTCATAAGTGAGACAACATGAGTGTAATTACTTCGTAAAAAGGCAAACTGGCCCTTGGTGAAGCGCACTGTAAAGGTTGAGCCTGGAGTGAATGGGAAATGTCATTATTGTGTTAAAGGGAAGCCAACTACTCCAACGAATGATTCTAGCAGGTGACAGAGGGAGAGATGACACTTGATTAATGACTGAGATGATTAATCAGATTACAGTGTCTTTATTTAGAATAAAGCTGAGATGATTTCCAAGCTTTTATACTCAGTGACGAGTAAACGCAACCAATTAGAATTAAAACAATTCTACAAATCTGAACAATCTAATGCATTGCACTTTAGAGACCCCTGCCCTGCTTATTTTCAATCATCCATGTACTTCCCACTGCATAATTACCCGGATCAGGTGTGTCAATCAAAAACTGGAAGATATCATTAAAGATTAGGGTAGGTTGGGGGAAGAAAAAGCAAATTAGTATCTTTCACACCTGATCCAGGAACTCAGCAGTGGGTGGTGCACTAGTCAGGCAGGGGTTGTTGGAAAACAAGCAGGGCAGGGAGGACCCGAGGACCAAAGCTGGGAACCATCGTAACTAAGGGGTTTGAGGAGAAAACCCAGGAAATTTTTAGGCTGTGTGACTGGGGCATTTTCATTCTGACACGCAGCTCCTCTGGGTATTGACTAGAGACGTTCAGGGTAGCAGTGCATGTATGAAAGCAGCTAAAGTGTCTTGTGTTCGCAGCCACAAGGACATCTGGAATTTTAATCCAGTGACCCCTGTTCATGAGTCTGTTAAGACACTTCAAGGTGGAGAAGGTACATACAGCAGGTCAGAAATACAGTAAATAAATAACCCATAATTTTTTTTTTTTGGCCTAAGTTGTGTCTATTGCAATACTGCTCCACATGGTAAGGGACTGGCTTTAGAAATGTTGTCAGGATACTACACAGAAGCCAAAACTCATGGGCCATACCAGCAATCAAGTTTTTCAGCCTTTCTGCTGCTCAGCAGCACCAAGCCATTGTTCCATGTGTTACAGATTGTGTGTTGGTGCTTCTGGTTGTTCCGTTCACAAGCTCCTTTAGCCTCAGTCTTTTTTTCTTCCTGGTGAATTTCTTTGGATTTCTTCCCAGTTTGTTGACTGAGCAATTGAACTGGAGCTGCCTTGACATTTTGAAAATCTATTGGTCTTCCACTGAAGTTGCCCTGTCTTGTCACGGCCATCCTGTGGGAACACCAAAGCTCTCAGTACTGCCTCATACCTGTGTACAGAATCCATACAGTTAATCCTCTGGTTTTATAATAGACAATTGTTGTTCTGGCTCCCTGTTCTTGGACAGCTGACAATGTGAAGACACGTTCAGGCTTACCCAAGCCTCTGAATCTTTGCTTAGCCCCCCAGCATTTCCCACTGTTGCTGAAGAGTGCAAACAGAGACCAACTTTTAATTACAATCTATCTTGCGCTGCTTGACGCAACCCAAAGTACATGAGTATAGTACAGCACAGTCATGTTTGGCGATAATGAAGACATCGGATGAGAGAAACCTTGTGTCCTTGCACTGTAGATGCTCCCTCTGTTGTGTTACCAATGCACCATGTCTAGCAAATTGACAAAACACTGCTTCATATATTTACATACATTGCATTTTACAGGCCTTCTGTTATCAGGCACATATTTCAGAATGGCTGAGCGTTGGTCCTGGTTGGTCCGGTAATGTTCCTAGATGTTTCCAGCTGAACAGAGAACATTCCACCTCCGTGAATGTCAGTGAAATCCTCCAATCCTCCAGTCCTTGATACTTGATAATGTCTTGGATACAAAGGTGCACATGAAAAATCTTCAGTGGATATTCACTTGGTGAAGTCCTTGATACAGGTAACTTGAACACATGATGAATACTCGAGTTCCGCATTAGAGTAGTAGATAATCACATAGCTTGGTAAAAACGTAACATGGCGTGTTGGTAAATCTTCTCCTTATAATCTCATGGTTACAAGGGCTTGTGAAGAACTTGATCCCTCATGGGCTGATAACAGTTCTCATAATCCTGGTCATTCATTAGGTTGGAGAGTCAGTAGGGAGGGTTACTCAGATAAACAAAGTTGCAGGCAGAGTCAGGTCAAAAAACCTGGCGTGGTCTGAACCGTAGGTAGCAAAGATGATCTAGATGAACACTGGAAAACTGCAGTGAGAAAGCAGACGATCTGGCAGCTTGGTGAGGGAACTGAGGAGGTGTATAAAGAGAGTGGTGAGAGCAGGTGAAACTGAATGCCGGTGATAAGTTAAGCGGGGAAAAATGTGACGGGAACAGTTGCAAGTGGTTGCAAAATAAAAGTCTTGAAGGGGGAAGTGAAGTTGGTGATCCTGACAACCCACTGATGTTCACCTGGATCAAGCGTGTGCTCTCAATCAGAAGCAGGAAGACAGCATCATTTAAAAGTGTGAAAATGCAGGGTAACACATTACACGGGCAACATTTGTCACAACTGTGCCTTGTTAGTTTAATCATGTTAATTATCGATGTCACATCATTAACTACTGTGGTGCATTGTTTCTATTTAACCTTTAAAAAAAAATTAAATACATTTATGAACTAGTTATTTCAAAGTGGATAGATGTTACCAATTCTTGACTTTGTGTACGGGTTTGGTGAAGTTCAAACACTAAAGACATTAAAATGTCATCCACTCGGGTATATAGTTAATGCAAAATTAAATGTCCTGAATATATTGTTATGCAAGTATATTTATACACTTATTCAAGATTGATGAGGACAGATGGCACTAACCACCAGTAACGCTTGTTCAAAACAGCTAAACTTAAATATTTTGCCTTTCTTAACAATTAAAGCCAATGGTCTTATTCACCAGTTTCAGATTGTTTTATTTACAATAAATGTCCAGTGTCTGGTCCAGCTGCCACCTCCAATAGCTACAGAACAACTTTACGCACATTTGTATACATTAAGTTTAACTTCACTTATCTTTCAGACTGACGTCAGGAAGAACTGTAAATCGACTGCAGAAGTCACCTGGATCAAATTCCAGGCTACCCACCAGGTGTCTCCCTGAGCAAGACACTCAGTGCTAGCTCCCCGGGGGCCCCCACAAGGCTGCCCAATGCTCCCCCCCCCCCCACCGGGGGATGGGTTCAATCTGAAGAAAGAGTTTCAATGTAATGTGCAAAACGTATATATGTGCCCAATGACAAAGGTTGTTGTTCTTCTTTAATTAAATTGGGTTGAAAGACGAAACTGTCCAAAAACACACAGACAGGACTATATTCTAATATAATAAAGCCTTTGGCTGTCAGCTAAACTAGGCTTGCTGTTCACACGTTTGCAGTCAGTGTGGACATGGTCTGTGCAGTAGTATAAAGAAGTATGACGGACACCTGTCTACCCAAACATACAGAGCAAAAATGGAGACGATGCTGTTCACTTCTTAGTATAATCAAACTTTAAAACTAAAATTGAATAGGGGCCGTGTGGGTGGGAAACATTTGAACCAGACGGCTTCTCTCTGTGGGAGAGCAGCTGAAAACGCTGTAGGAATTCTTGAAAAATGGTTTTTTGTTAATTGATGGTTTTCTTTTGTGGCCTGTTTGGTTAAGAAGAATTTGAATTTAAATTACACTATATTTTATCGAGTTTGCTAATGTAATAAACAACATTATAAAGGATAATGGAGAGTGTATCTTTGGTTATGGCACACACCTATTGCAATAAAAAAACCCAATGCATTTGGCCTTGTAAAACAAAGACATGCATGTATCTACTTTAACTATAAAGGAGAGCTTATATCAGATCGCAGGTTTTCCTTCAAGTAGCAATCAAGAGCCTGCATAAATGTAATGGTTTAATAATACTTAATGAAACTCTGACGTGGGGTTTTCGCAAGTAAATGATGCTATTGACTGCACACCTGCAAATCTCTACTGCCCTGGGGGGGAACACAAAGTACACTGCGAATTGAAAATCTTTTCACAATATAAATGTTCAGGTATATAGAAATGAGCTCTCATGTGTTTGATATTCACATCGGTGCACTAGCTCCTATATATACAGACAAAAACCACCCGACATTACACTGCTATAATCAGCTTCATGTCTAGATAAATGCCATTTATTGTATCAGGTGTTAAAATGATGTTGTCCTCTGCTGAAAAGGGTCCAGAATGAACTCTTTTCTTACAGTTATTACTGCATCTTCTTGAAATAGTTGTACAACTGCCACCTCATCGTACAGTTAACATGTGACCATCAACAATAAATATATAGATTAGAATAACTACAGACATGGACTGTGTATGCAGAACACTGAAACTCTACCACCTTAATATTTTCAACCTTTTTTGTTGCCAAGGGTTGCAACTTTTTTGGTATTTCCGGCACCAAGCTGGCCCGTGATGACTTGTTAGGATTCGATCCTTTGGCCTTCTGCTCTACCCATTGAGCCACCAGGCACCAATCAAATAGACCAGATATTAATGTCAAATATTGTCAGTATAACTCCAAAGCAAAGATAAGCTGTTTTTCTACCATCCACTCAGTGTGAAGTTTTCTCTTGCCTTCACAGCTGCTACACTCAACTGTTATATTTCATGTTTTATCATATTTTTGGAGAATTACTTGTTAATCCTGGCTCAAGTATCACTGTGAATTTGTCCATTGTGGACATCAACAGTAGCCAGTACTGACTCTCTAGTGTAGAGCCTGAGGAGAGGAGCTTTAAGTGGATCTGTGACGTTTGGTGAACGATAGCAAACTTTCTTTGACTCTAAACCTTCCAAATACTTAAATTAAATGGGAACTTGCGGATAAAGATGCTCTGTCTAAAAGCCCGACTGAGGATTTTTTGAGGAGTGTTTTCTATAATACATCACACATGATCAGAAAGCAACGGACCTGGAACATCTTTCCAGAAATATGTGAAATGTATTGGTTAACTTGTTGTATGGACTTTGGTTGAACTGTGCGTCATTTGCTTCAGGATGGTACCGGGTCAAACTGATTGCTGATTGTCCTGCAGCTGCACTGATTGATGATTGTCCTCTACCTGGTGCTGAGGATATAAACTGAGGATAGCTGCTCCCCTGCTTTCAGGAAGGTCTGTGCTGAAAGTACCAGAAGTGAGCAAACTGAGAGCTTGTTGATTACAGTGTTTGGCCCATTATATAACACGAGAGGTTTCACTTTATGCACAACAAAATATTTATCGACTTGATCCTTGTTAATATTTAGTCTATTGCATTTTTTAACAGGACATTTTGAGCTTGAGCCAAATAAAAATTTGTATAGTATGTTCAACAACACTTGTTTCCAGACCAAATCAAGTTCTCCACCACATCTATTAATATGTTCACCCACTGTCACCCACTTATTCTTGCTACGAGTAAATGTTAGCTTATGCATTTTAACAATTTTATTTAAAATTTTTGCCAATGCACCTTGAACATTCAAGTATCTATGCCTATATATATGTGTGTGTATATATATGTATACAGTATATAAATTTAACTTAATTAAAAATAATTTTTATGTTTATATGCACTGTGTGTCTTATGGTGGATTATAAAGTTCCTCACCAACATCTTAAAGTCCTGCTCATCAAGGCTCTAATTGGTTCAAATTGGGAAATAAGAATTCAATAAGCAGCAATTAAGTCATCTGCAAGCTGTAAAGTAATAAACGAATAAATATGTTAAATTCATCAGTGTGATAAGATTTTCAGGTTAATCATCGTCCTCCACATGCAATAATAACTATTACTGGTATTCTAGAACATATATTCACATCGGAGCCACTGACGTGAAGAATCATGACATGAAACCAGTGACTCATACAATATGTCACACATTCACTCTCTTACACACACACACAGCTTAGTTTGCCAATTCTAAAAGCAGAGATATATATTATTCCAAATTCAGCCCAGTTTATTCAGCCTTTTCCAAGACTGTGTGAGTGTGTGTTAATGAAGAGTGCTGAAAATATCTTATTGTGATGACAATTGCGACAGTAGAACAACACACAAACAATATTCTTCACCCACACACCACACATGCATGGGGGTGACCACCCACAGCAAGCGCACACACTCACCCAAATACACCACTCACACACACACAAATGTGCACTATTGCTCAAACAAGTGCATGGAACAAAAATGTGTGCACACACACAGACCCTGAGCTTCACACACACACTACCTTTCTCTCACAACTAATCATATAAACACGCACAAATAATCATACCTTAGCAATGTGCAGCCAACAGCACACACGTATACACCCACAGGTTTGAACATGTACGTACACACACACACACACATGCACACACACACACAGAATGACATTCACTGAGACAAAACCATTATTCTTGGCTCCAAAGTGACATCAGCCTGAATCATCGGCGCTCTGAGTGTGTTTCATCCGCAGTGGCATGCAGGGCGTACAGGAGGGAGGATGGGGTAGCAGTCATGCCGATTAGCACATTGGTGGATTCACAAAGTGTTTGACACCTAATGGGTGACACGAGGAGCAGGAAGGGGGACAATGGGGGAGTCCTGTCCTGTCTTCAGTTTCTCTCTGACGCAATGGCTTCCAAAACATTGTCAGCTTCGTGTGCCGGGTGAGGAGCTGGGGTCGCTCATTGTGCAGGGAGACCGTGACGTTTCACCACCTGGTGTTTTGGTGAGAGGAAGAAACAAAGGAAAATTGGGGGGAAGAAGTATTTGGATGACAGAGAGATGGTAGACAAGGAGTAGAAAAACCAAAAAAAAGGTGAAGCTTAAAAATCAGGTACATTTTTTTCTGACATACACACACACAGATCTGTATTTTTCATCCTGCTGGTCATAACACATCTAAGGAACAAAACAGTTCAGGATGCACACACTGGCAACACTCGCCCACAGATGTAGCACCAATTGTCAAGCTGTGACGCAAGTCTGCTGATCAGACCTAATCCAAAGAAACAAAGCAGGTCAGGATACAAACACACACACACACACACACAGGAAAGAACATAAGATGGTGAGATGTTTTTCAGTACACAATCCTGTGCTGCACATTTTCTTTATCACACACTCTGAAGGATCAACACTAGTCAAACAAACACTGCGAAAGTTGACCACAGGTTTCCTATTTGTTGGCACCAGTGCAGACTTAAACAATTTAGTGTGTCAACAAGATTTATTGAATAAATAAAAAAACAAACAAAAAAAAACAACAACAACTGTGCTTTAAAAATCCCACAACCACATCCAGTTTTAAACACAAGTGAATGGAAATCAGTTTTTTTTTCTCTATCAAAACAAAAAAAAAAAAGAGCAGTTGGGAACTAAATATAGAACATATATCATCATCAAAATGGAATAGATTATAAAATTATCTTGGGTTTTTCCCTGCACTGCTGTGGGGCTGTTCAAGAGTCTGGGTCACAAAAGCCTTTGGGTGGCACCTGTAAAGATTTAATTTCTATTCAAAAAATCCAAAGTTACAAAAAAAAAACCAAAAAAAACCAAAAAAAAACGCGATCAGCTTCAAACACAGATTATTTTCCTCCATTTTGCTTTCTCACATAATGCACAACAATACCGTGGTTAAATGGATGCTGCTCTGAAAGCATGATATCAGCCAGTGATGGTTTTAAACTTTTTTCCGCAGCAGCTAAAAGTGCCGTGTTTGGTGTCACACACTCCGACTTGAACAGAGAAGCCAATAAGAGAAACAACACACCACAGACTGTGCTGTTTGACTGGTTACAATGTGGCTTAGAAACACCACAGAAAAGCACTTAAAACCCCAAATATTGGGATCCGAATGTTAGTTGTCCCACTTTTGAGCACAACCTGAAGTCCTGGTGATGATTTTCCTCGTAATTAAAGTCAATAAAAAATGTAACTCTCACATTCTGTCCTCCTCACTGTCTCCACTTTGTTTTGTGGTTCCTTACTCCTTTCACTTCCCCGTCTCACTTCATTTCCCCTCCCTCCTTTTTTTCCCCCCCAGCTTTCTTTCATGTTGTTTCTTCCAAACGTAATTATCTCCATCTATCAGACTATCTCTGGTCAGCTCTATTGGTGTCTATTGTGCTGGAGGAGGTGGGGGAGGTTTTGGGGGGACAAAGTAGAAAATGAAACTACAAGAACAAAAAGTGACAAAAGGAAAATGTCTCTTCAACGTCATTGGGCGTCTGCAAATCTCAAGTCCATCTGTCTACAGTGTGTTAATTATGTGTCTATGGTACATGAGATACTTCCTCTAAACAATTATCTATTGCTTAACCTCCATTTCCTGCTTTTTGTTTTCTTTTCTTTTTTTCTATTTCCCTTAAACTTTACCACTATGTACCAGTCTTCGTCTGTGTCTTGGCTTCCCTTCTGAATGAACCACAGAACAAGACACTCTGTGCTGTTTGTCCTACCCACCGATTGAAGGATGTCATCGAATGTATTCTCTGCTCCCAGGAGCAAACTAGGTCTAACTAGGTCTGGGTGCACAACAAAAGCTGGGATGTAATCATCCCACACAAGTTGACACGCGTTGAGATTTCTGTACAAAAAAAAAACCCCACTTCTTTCAGGCAGGTTTAATTCCCTCAGCACATGATTTGCATGAGTTTTGAGGTGGGAGAAGACTGTACAAAGCTTTTGAATGCAGTGGTATTCTGTGTAGTTGTCAATGGAAGTCCGTGAAAGAACCAGGCTGAAAAATGGGGAACTGTTCAGAAAGGAGGGATTTGGGTTATTTTTATTGCCCCTGCATGTTCGGTGTGAGACGCAAGCCATGCGCAGAGTTTCTGGAGCACACAGTCCATTATGCTCTTATTTTTCAGCACTATTTAATATCTGCCCCTCTCCTCAGTCATGTTAGCAGCATGGCTCCAGGATTGTCAATGCCAGTGCAACTTTGCTTCGGAGTGAAATATCTTAGAAATATTGGAAGAGGCACATTTTGGACAAACATTTATTCATTTTTCCCGGAGGATTACTTGGGCGTAGGCAGATGTCCACGGACCACAGGGTCAGTGGTTCGATCCTGGTCCCGGCTATATGTCAAAGTTGGGCAGGACCCTCAACCCCAAGTGGGTCAGGTGAGCACCTTGCATGGCAGCCACCACCATCGGTGTGTGAGTGTGTGTGAATGGGAATCAACATTGTAAAGTGCTTTGGATAAAAGTGCTATATGATCCCACAGATTTACTAATTTACAATATATTTCTGAGCCATCACAAATAAAGTTGAGACATGACCTAATGTCTGTTGCCCAGTGATTCGTTAACAGGCCCATACAAGCAATTGGACAATACTGGGCATCTATACCTGTCAAAGGGATGTTTTTGTTAGTATTTCACAGTATTTGCTCCCTTAAATCTTTCTGATGGACATTTGCGTATTAAAATGGTATGTTTTTGTTGTTCACTCATTTTCCATCAGAATTCATATTTCAGTCATTTTCCCTTCCCATGCTTCCTCTTCAGGAGCAGGCTGCATAGCGAGGTCCCTGCTGCCGCCTTTTTTTGGGCACATCATTGCTATGGCTTTGTAGAAAACGTGAAGTTTATCAAACGTAATGTGTCAACGTCACATAGTAGGAATAACAATGTCTCCCTGTCATTTGTCATCAGCTCTTTTACTCTGCATATATTTTATTTATTAGAATAAGAAAAGAGATACAAAATGGAATTAGACCAGATGCTGCGTGGTGACACACGGCAGCACAGCATATGGAAAGTTACAAAAAGAAAGCTTTAGAAGAGATGTGGGGCATTTCTTTGGAGTCAGTCAGGTCAGCTTCCCCCTCGCTTTCCGTCTTAGCTACCTTACTCCCAGCTCAGGTCCCACACTTACCGCTTTTAGGTCTGTACATTACAGTATCATTTTTTTGCAAAAGAGTTGGATGATACATCTTTGTCCAGCTCCCATATTTTGTGCAAACCATTTATTCTCTATGCAATATGGTTTTAATGAACAATTTTATGTCACGAGTTTGAAAAATAGGCTACTGTCTTTGGTAATGGCAGGAGATTCATTTTGAAACGCACTTGTCTATGGATGGTTATGGGACTGCAAAGCTCCTTTAGGTCCGGCTATAGCAGAATGATTGCCGGAGACATGTCCAGCTGTGAATGTGTGTAATTATGGGAAGGAAAATGTTGGTGAAGACGGAGATCTGTGTGCACAGTAAGCCTTCTCCAGAGGAGGGGAACTTTTTAAGTCAAACTTCTAATCTGTTTACCTCAAATATTCCCAAATTGTGTGTGTGTGTGTGTGTGTGAGTGATACTATTACCTCCCTTTTTGTCTTTTAGATATATTCCCTGTGATTTGTGAACATTGTATTTAGGCCAATATTTTATTAGTATAATACAACTAGAGAGAGAACCGTTGCTATGACAGCAGAGAAAAAAACTTTTGGTTTAGGCTTTACAAGTCAGGATACTATTCCAAACATCATCATACATGTTGTCATCTAAAATGCATACTGCCAAACTATTTTAGAATTTCAAGGACTCACCGAGGCCTTGCTCTGTTTAAAGTGACTTGTGACCGTCACACCATTTCCAGTCTTGCCCACAGACGGCCACATGTCGTTAACACATTGTGACATGTCTAAGGCTGGTTTAATGAATCGGTCTGGAAGGTTCTTCCACCGCTCTAGAAGATTTTTGAAGCTCTAAGAGTTGCAGTTGGGTTCTTGGTTCCCCTCCTGACCAAGGTTCTTCTTACAAGGTTACTCAGCCAACTTCAGGAGAAGTTTCGATGGTTCCACACTTGTTCCATTTCACAATTATTACACTAGTGCCTAAATGAGTAAATAACGAACATCAGACGTGTTTTCTCATTATACCTCATGCTGTCTTTTTGCTGGGTTGCAGGAGGATAACTAGCAGATAACCAGCAGAACAAACCTGCATTTAACACAAGTGACTCTACCTTATTTGAACCATATCAACAAGTCCAGCAACTTTGACGCCCACAGAGGCCATCTGTCCCTCCCTAATAAATGGTTTGTTGCCATAGCTTGCCTATAAGTAAGCAAGTGCATGAATTTGTAACCTTAATAGTCAATGGTGGCATTGAGTGTCAACTGTCGAAACACAGAGACACAGAGAGAAACACAGAGAGTTAGTGGAAAAAGCGAAGGGTCTGGTCTAAAAATCAGTCCAGTCCTGCACATGGTCCAGCCATTTGCAGCTTTTTCTATCTTTATTACAAATACTATAATACAGTTTAAAAATGTATTATCTTGGCTGTTTTCATATTTTCTGAACCTGAATGTCCTGTAACTGGTGATCAGTGTAATTTCTCTTCACTGCACTTTCATATTCCAAACAAGCTTAGTTTCATGATGCTTCTGTAAACTGTCCAACAAAAATGTGCTCAGAGTATTGTAAAATCACACTGGGAGCTCTCTCAGTGTGTGTAAATGAGCCCTCTAATCAATTTTAATGGGCCAGCTTGCTTTCTAGCATTGGAAAACCTGAGAACAAACTAGGGGAGTTAAAAAATTCAAACCAACTGTGCAAAGGCCACCACACATGGTCTACTACTTCTACACAATAGAGTCTGCATCCATAATCCCATACATTTGTTCTTGCATGTTTGCTTCCACTTACAGGCATCATTCATCTTGGATTCACCAATGTTTGTGTGTGCTGGCATGTTGGTTGTGGTCTTTGTGTGCTGTATTTGTCTGCAGGAGAGGTGATGCAAAAAAAAAAAAGAACAGGCAGCAGGGTGAATAAGGCATCTGCAACTTCAACTAAAAAGTAAAAAAACACAAAAGTACTGTGCGGGCTAATAATGTTAGGTTCAAAAAAAGGGAAGAACTGAGTTAAAGTGAGGATACAGTATTTGAGTGAAGAAGGAAGGAATGAAGAGCATAAGACAAGTTTGGAATGGAGCATGAATTTGGGGAGGAAATGTTGCGTCAGAATAAGGGGGGGAAGGAAATGTTGTTATTTAAGGAAGACGAGAGGAGAAAAAGGCACAAGGGGTCATTCAGGAAGGAAGAAGGAGAAGGATGGACAACAGACGAGAAACTCAGGACAAGAGGAAGAGAGAAAGATGGAGAGGAAACAATAGACAAGGCAGGAGGTGTCACCTGCAGTGTTTGCCTGTGTTGACTGAGCACTGTGTGTGTGTGTGTGCGTGTGTGTGATGAGGGGAAAGGTTGACAAGCTTATGATGTCATCAGGTGACATTTAGCTGACAGGGGCCATGCAACAGATGGGGCCGGGGGTTGTGAATCAAAGTGTGTGTATTTGTGAAAATGTCTTTACCTACGTGTGTTCATGCCTGATTAGATCTGTGTGTGTGTGTGTGTGTGTGTGTGTGCTGGCTGCAGGGACACCTTTGGTTTCCGACGTGATGTGACACTAATTGGTCCAAAGGGTTACAAGGTTCAAGTTAGACGTTCATCATGTGGGCTTCACGATGGCGCACGATCACGGTCAACGTTTCCAGCTACATCCACGTTTCAATGATGTGAACTCTTTCGCTTCTTTTTTGGAGTTGACCCTTTGGAATTACGCCTTCAGACAAGTGCAGAAAGAAGAGGTCAGTGGACACAGCTGGACAGACAGGGAAGACTTGCACCATAAGGAACAGTTCATGTGCTCTGTAAAAAGACCCTATGTAAACTCGGGCAGAAAGCCTCCCTGCTGCTGTGTTCTGACTTTCTAAGCTCACTGATAATGTGATTTAATTATCTGCCACTTGTACTTCACAAAATGTCAAAGGTCCTTCAAATTTTACCATTTAGATTTATAATAAGTTTTCATCTCTATTCTTAGAAATAGAAAGGTGGAGCTGGAAAGATGGAATTTGTTCGGGTGCAGTTTTATTGTTTATTTGTGGTGTCGCTGCTTAGCGTCTTTTTGTTGACCACAGGACTTTATGACTGTCCAGTCTCTGTACAAGGCTTAGATGCTCAAGGTTTCCCTGCAGAAGGCTGCACAGCGCCTCACACGGCCTACGCTGGCTTCCCTTCTCACCACAAGTTCCATTTCTTCCCCAGGTAAACCAGGAGCAGCCCCTGTACGGGGGTCAACCTCGACACTGTGCTGTGTGTGTGTGGGGCTGTGTAGGTGCACAAACCCCTCAAACTGCCTTTTGGCACTCGTGACCTTGTCACCGGTTCAGTAGTTGTCGTTCGCTGGACTAGTTTTGGTAGATGTTGAGCTCCCACAAGACCACTGTGCTGCAGCACAGTGGATTTTAACCTCCATATCTTTTATGAGAGTTGTTTCTGCTCTTCTTTTAATTAATCAGCTATAAATGCAGTTTGTTTTTCGCTGCCGTTTTAATGGAAAATTTCATTACGATTTGATTTTTTTTTTTTTTCAATAAATAGCCCCTCCTGTTTTATTGTGTTTGTATTTAGTAACTTGAATATAACTTCAATATATGGAACCCCAGGTATGTGGACATAAATCCAGATGATCCAGAATGATTAGAAAAGTTGCACTTACAGTATAGAATCACACAGGGCCAAACAATGAAACCTGCCTCAAGTCATTAGCAGAGTCATTATGATCTTAATTGATATCAATACACAAAACCTTGGAGGTGTCCTGCAGAGCTAAAATGTGGTTTGTGCACAGTTTGAACAAAATGTGATTCCTGCTACTTGGGACCAACGGAGCAAAGAACATATGTCAAAAATATCACACGGGTTTGTTAAAAGTCCTCGAAAGAAGTTCTCTAACTTGTTCACCGTGAAGACAGTTGTCTCCTTATCTAACTCATCAAGAAAGTGGGAAAAATTCCTTTGATACCAACATTAGGATATGCTGAAATATTGTTTGTCTTTTAATTCAACCTTCAAAAAGTTGGTGGTTCAACCCATCTGACTAACTGCTTCCTTTTGTTGCCCTATAAAAAAATGTCCTCTGAACCTACAGAAACAATGGCTCAAACATGAAACTATACTGTAACTCTCCTTGTTATGAACCAGAAATATTATTTAAGGCATAATGTTTCCACCGCTTCATTCAGGAAAATCAATGGAACACAAAGGTCCTTCATTACATCACAAGAAGCCTGGAAGTTGATCATTATACAGCACAAACAGATGGTGTCATCTGAAAAAAATAGATATTTCTCATTTAGTGTCAAAAATGCTATTTTGAGACTTTAAGATTCAACATTTCACAAGGGACCCAGATTTATTAATAGATATTATCATTACAAAAGTGGCTAAACTTGAATGTGGATAATTTGCCTTATATTGTTATTTTCTGTCAGTCTTCTCTCTTTTCATACAGTACATCCGCTCATATACACAGACAATACTGGGTATTGAAAAAAAATTTTTTTTTTCATTTTGACATGCAGTGAGCTGCAGATTTATTAGAATAACGGTAATAAGAATTAGATGACATATGTGTTTTGCAGTGGGACACATTATAATGAAAGCAGCTCATAAATATCTGTCTGTTTTCCTAAGAAAGCAGCTACAGAGCAGAAAGTAAAGATCACCAGTGGAATTGATCATTCCAATAATTTACAGCCTAATAAAATGACTGGTTAAGGACCATGTGTAGCTCCACAATTTGTTTAAGGACATTTTGCGACATAAGCTACAACAACTCCAGGAATTATTGATGCTACCTTGTGATTTTCCAAATATTACCCAACTATTACTCTATTATTACCCAATTATTAATAAAACCTGCAAAATGCTGCCAATTTAACATTGCTTCTCTATTGTAATTAAATCAAACGTTTCGCTGTCCCTGCCCCTTTTTCTTTCATTCTGGCCCAGACATTGAATTTAACAGGCAGCTACTACGTGAGACTTTGTAGTGTTGCTCAGTACAATAAGGTTTTCTAAGTGATTTAATGAACCAGACGCCTTCAGCATTTCTCAGAATTCTTCTGTACACTTCGGCTTTTTTTTTTTTATGTTTTATACTGAATGTTGAAAGCACACATCCTTCCACCTGTCTCTAACTTCTTCTCAAACGTTGTTGACAATTGGGCTTGAACCCTTCAAACTTCAATTCATTATTCCATCATACAGCACTTTTTCACAGATCTTCAGTCTAATCCTTGTGGGCTTTTGCATATTTTAGCATTTTACGCTTCCAAAATATGGTTTCTTGGCTGCTGAGGATCACCTTGGCATCCAGATGAAGCTGGCCTGATTTTGAGCCAGGTACTTGCTGGATTTCTTGCTGTTTCTGAAAGAAGAAACCTAGAAACTTCTTACTAGATTTTGAAAGTTTACTTGGTCTGCAGCTCCCATTTTTGGCATAAGAGAGTTTAGGACATGCAAGGTCACCAATACTTTTCACTTCGGCCAGTTGTCTTTTTCTAACAAGAGTATTGTTTTTAATGCTGTATATTTTCACATTTTAATGTACTTTCTATATATTCTAGTTGCATCCGAGTAAAGAGACTGTAAAATAAATTTATGTTGTCATCATCGCATTGCTGAGACAACAAATATAATACTGAATAAACACATACAGTATTACAGTATTGTATATTTTTGTAGAAATTAATTTCAACAGCCCTTCATAACCTTGCACCCCCTTTACCTTTCAGAGCTCTTACGATCATATACCCCTTTCCGTACTCTTCGTTCTTCCACTACGGGTCTTCTTTCCACACTCACCACATGTTTAATTACCATGGGTCTGATTCTTTATCTCTATTCAAATCCCGACTAAAACTCATCTAATTGAAACGGCTTATTCTTTGTGACGTCCCCTATTGACCTAAACAATTTTATCCTTAGGCAGTTTGATCTGCTCTGTTCAGACTTTGTTTGTTCTGGATTGTTGCTTCTTTGTACAGTGATGTTGAGTGAGCTGAAAGGCACTTTAAAATAAAATCTAGTATTATTATTAATATTATTATTACACACAATTGTAGTTACTTTATTCCAATTAAAAAATGTAGGTAATGTTACTAATTAACATAGTATGCTTAAAGAATGTTAAGTTAGAATTACCACATACATGAAGAAAGTAACATTTATTAGCAAAATTAAAAAATTCAGTGAATTTAGTTTAAACTGGCACAATTCATCCTGTGGGGACTGAGGATCCGTTGTTAATTTATTGTCACTTCTATCAAGCGCACAGTCAGTGAAGGAAAATCGATGTTTATCTTCCTGTTTCCTGAAAAGCCGTCTTTGTGGATACATGAAGGTTCAGTTTCAGCAGAGCTGATTTGAGGTCAAGAAATGCAAAGTGTCTTCCCTGGGGTTGTCACAGCCGTTCACAGGGTTGAAGATGCGAGGTGACACACACTGAATGTAGCGATGTCAGGATGGAAACGTGTCATGGCGAGTAGATCAGCTGTGATTCCCTGACTACTTGGCACCTGCCACTTTCTTTCTCTTTTCTTTCATTCAATTTTTTTCAGGCCATACTTTTCTCTCCACTTACAGTTTCATTGTTCTCTTTCCTCTCATTTATGTTCTCTCTCTTTCATTAGACACCTGTCACTATTCTGGCCTTAACCATGTCTTCAGCCTAAAAAAGTGTCTGCTCGCCTCACTGTCACTGTGTTGCACGTGCGTTGCGGTGTCTATGTGTCTCGCTTGTGTCAGCCAGTTGAAAATCGCATGGAAGTCAGTGAAGGATGTGAAGTAACTTCTTAGCACAAGACCTGCAGGTTAGTCACTTCGGCGGTGTCTCTCGCGTTGCAGACATGTCCGTCACACATGCTTAAGTCTCTGATGGGCTTACGACATGTCTTTTTATCCGTCTTTCAGTGACCTTTTGTATTTGTTGCTGCGTCTTTCCCGCTTTCCAGTGATGAGCTGCACAATTCAAGGAAGGTTTTCAGCTTTTAATGTGATTTCACAAGTTTATCAACATTTTCTCATCCCACAGTGTCAGATAATGGCGCTTCCTAAGGCGTCAAGTTGAAGTCCTTTGGCGTATCATATTGATGCCACCCTTTACTGAGGCCACTGTTGGATGCAGGGTAAAGTTACGTTAAGAGACGATCGGGTTTAGGCACAAAAACGTCAAGTTGCGGTAAAGTTACCAGATAAATTACATAAAAACAAAAAGCTACAAACAGTGTCCACATCATATAGGAGGTTTTAGCCCCTTTTAGCTATTTGTTTCAGTTTTTAAGCAATCATATTTTTTCAATATATTACAAATGCAGTTTGATATTCTACAAATGTGTTCAACATTAAATAAACACGTCTTTCTGTCTCTTTATTCCTTGTTAAAAATCTTCTGTCTGTCTTGTCTGTACCAGTCTCGCTGTGGCTCAAAATCCTCTCTGCCTGATATGTCACAAACTATTGAGCTCTTGTGTCTTTCTTGGTGCCTGTCATCCACTCACTTCAACCCAGTGTTCAACATGGCCACTTCACACTTATGTCTGTCTGCTTTCATTTGCCTCCTTGTCTTTTCACATTACTTCTCTGTGGTTGAAATTTGAAGCTGCGAGTCCTTTTATTTGATGTCTGTCCCCAAACATTCTGAATCTACTAACCGTTTTTTTTTTTTTTTTCTATTCTTGATGTGATTGTGAGATGTGTGATACCTCCTGTTTCCTTTCTGAATCAACACCAAGTAAATGCCAGGCTGGTATTGCTGTTATCAACATTTTGTAAAAGAGATCTGTCCAGACAATAGACACTGCCAGAGAAGAATTCTGTTTTTAGAAAAATGGTAGCACCCTGGTCACAATGTTTCTAAAAATCAAAGGTTGCAGTCCTGATCTTTGTATTTATTTATTTTATAATAACTTTAAATTATTTTATTATTTATATAATTTTGAAAAAAAAAAGGCCTTTTGCATGAATGTTGGCAACAGAACATGAAAATCCAACCTGAAGCCCAAACAGATGTTAATCACCTATAGCGAGTGATCATGGTCAGTGATAAACGTCACCATAGCTACACTCTGTAACTGGATAATGCTCCCCACCAATATTTGTCATGACCAGTCATCATTTGCCTTAACAAAACAAAAGTTCACCTCCTCAAAGCGTCAAACTGTCTCAGTAAGTTCCTGAATGTTCACTGAGCTCTTCCTGCTTCATGTTGGTAATTACAGGTCCACCCGCAACAGTGAACACAACAGCTGTGCATGCAGCTTAGGAATGGGCCAAAGTTTTTCTGTGTCCTCCATGAACCATGCACATTTGACCCCTCATGGGTCTACGCCACAGGTTAAACACAGTCAGCTTAAATGGCAGCATCACTTATGTTTAATGTAAATTCAGTAACTGCTCGACTGTTACCAGCACAAACTCATGGGTGGAAAATCTGTGCAGTGGAGCACACATTGTGTGTGACACATGGTGTTTATCAGAGATGTGGTGAGTTTTAGATTTGCCCAACAAAGTGTGTTCACACTGGGTAAAATGACAAAAACCTGCTGTTGTTTGAAACTGTTAATGGGGAGGAAAAGAAAATTAATAACCAAAAACTGTTTCTCATCAGTTTTCCGTGTTAATCTTAAATTCTTTAAACCAATTAAAAACATCTATTGGTTGGAGAGTGTTTGAGTAAGATAGTTTTTTTTTTTAAATGTTGACAATTTTTACGTTACTTCTGTGCATTGGCTGCTTTTTGGTTTAATTTTAATGAGCTTTAGATTTTATTTTGCTCCTCATGATAAAAACACCAACGTACTGATGCTTTGATACAGGTTTAGTTCAGAGACGCTTCTTCTCAGTTCAGCAGTATCAGTAACTACTTTATCTAAATAACCGCTGTCCATGGTCCTGAACAGCACATCAACAACACAGACACCAGCTGAAGCAAACCACTTAGTCACTTCTCTTCGTCATGATGCAGCCAAAGGTTGATGAACTGTTGCAGGACAATACAACAACCCCTTCTGTTAGGCTGAAGTAAAGAAATTCTGTGAGCTTATATTTCGGACTTAGGTGAAACAACAATCTTTGGTCATTAACTAGTGAGAAAGTTTGGCCAGTAAAGTAACTTTACTGTGGCTGTTTAGCTTTGGCATAACTCTTCAGCCCTTCAACTACAGGTGGCCCCACCTAAATGCTAACTGAAGATTTCATGAACACGAACGTAACACACACAGCACCACTTAAAGGAGACAGGTTGAATTTTATTGTCATATGAAAAACATATGTTAGGGGAAACAATAGATATAATGTACAATACATCATAAATGTAGTGGTGTATTTGAGTTGTCTCTGTAGATCTTTGCACCCTGCTGGTGACCAGTAGAAAACTTTCATTCCCAGTTTTTCTGATGAGTAAAAAGAATCTTCCACAGGGGATTCAGGTCTCCATGCTGCTGGTGATGGCTTCCACGAGGCTGACTGCTTACTCTTTTGTGCCCTCATTAATAACGTCTGGTCTAAGGCAAAGGATACTGTTCAGTGTGTCTGGTTTGGTTCTTGTAGTTTGATATGGTGTCGAAGATTTGCTTTAATCCACAGCAACACCTTAGTCAGTCTCAGATCATCGCCTCTGCACACACAAGTCTTAGGGACCCCCCAGCACAAGGGAAGCAATTCAGTTCTTAAAAAAACACTGTGACATTCACAACAAACCACTAGAGTTTGGGAACAATATTCATGGCTCCGAGTCAGTACTTAGATTTGCCCACTTTCTACGTATCTATTTAATGTACCTATCTATCTTCTTCTCAAAAATGGCATGTCCCACATAGATCCATTTGTCTCTGGTCCCCTCTCTGGTCCTCATGGCCATCATATCTGTTGCAGTCTCTCCTCATGTTTGCAGCTGTAGTCTCTGCTGGTTTCCTTGTGACTCTTCTTGTTCTAGGCACAGGGTTTAAAAGGGCTTCAAAAAATAATCCAAACGTTGGATGGTTTTTGTGTGACATTGCAGCAAGCTGCCTTGTGATTGGTCAGCAAACAACAAGTTGATATTGCTCATTGACCAGTTGTTGGTTCAAAATATCTGTGAGAAATTAGGTGTAAAAATGTGTGTAAAGTTGTAATGAATCTGAAATTAGGTATCATGTTCTTGCATATAGGTTTGAAACTTTAAAAGGTTGCCTACAACCTCCCCAAGTTACAAACAACCATTGGGCTATAAAAAGTATTTGTACCCATACAGCACAGCCACACAATTGTATCCATCATGCAAGGACATCAAGAAAAAGAATCAGCTGAATTGCACCAAATATAGAAATTCTGTCAAAGCATTACTGTGATATCACGTTCACAAAAATGCAATGAGCAGAAGGGACATTTGTGAAGTAACAGTAACTGTAACCTTTGACCCCCAAATTCGAATCAGTTCATCTCTGAGTCAGAATAATTGTGCTGTCAAATTGAAAGAACTTCACTTAAGGCATTCTTGTAATGTTGGGTTGCCAAAAATGACGCCCTGAATTCCATTCATCCTTGAGTCTAATTTTGAGTTTTTGCTAAATGTGGAGTACATTCAAGGAATTCTTATGATACTGCGTTAACAAAAACGGGATGGAGTGATAGAGAACTTGAAAACTAAGGCCTCATGCTACGGCTGTCACAGTAAAATGTACAAAAATATTGCCAAATGGCACCACTAGAATAAAAACATACTAAAACTCTTTTCCAGTAAGACACGGGAAAACACAGGAAATACTGCACCAAATACTCCTAAACCAGTGGGCACGGTCCAAGTAAGTACAATGTGCCTACAGCTTGGAATAAACGTTGTTTGCTGTTAAGAAAGTATTTGCTATTCAATGTAAATGTGTAGCTATTTTACTGTGCATGCATTCATTTCCCTGTCAGGCCCCTGTGGGAAACCAAGCCCTGACCCTGTCCACTGAACTATGAAAGAACATCTTTGTTCATGATGTTAATGCAGTATGTTTGTTAAACACTTGATTGATTGTCTTGACATTTGAGTAAAGTCTCCAGGCATGTCAATCAGCAGAATAAGGCAAATATTAATTTCCTTTAACCTGGATATGTCTAAGGTAACTTGATTAAAGGTGGACTCTCTCGTTCTTGCTGTCTTCATTGCAGGTGCAGAGGTGTGTATGTGTGTGTTTGTGTGCGCGTGTGTGCGTGTGTCAGTGATGGATGTATTGCAGATGGTCTCAGCTCCATCTAATTATGCTGTGGACACTGGAGGAAGTCCCATGCAGAGGTCACTTAGGACACACACAAGGAAGAGAATCAGAGAGTAACTGAACCCAAGGAGTTTCTGTTAAATATGACTTTTTCTTAAACAGTCTGCAGTAATCACAGATGTCAGTGCCAGTTACACACACATACTGCATCAAGGTTACAGTACACGCTCCAAATTCCTTTTAGTCCTACTCATTTTTTCATTCTCAGTGGAAATTTGCAAATGTCCAAATGTCTACGGTTTACATCTAAGATAAGTAGGCTGCATCATAATAGCATCATCCATCCTTGAGTTGCAAATGTGAAAATGGCTTTTTATGAGACTGCTCTGTTTAGCTACAGTGAACCATCTGTTTCAACAGCCTCAAGCGCTACTAAATGGACTAAATGTTGTACAGTGAAGAGTCCCAGGAAGTCTACAGTAAGTTAAATGATTCTCAGCCATAACATGAAAGTAATGAGCCTGTATCTACATTATATTGCTTTAGTGCTTTGACTTCATCACAAACAAAATTACCAGCTGTAACAGTGCAACAGTACAATGCAGAGAAGCAATAATAGTTGTGAAACACTGCCCAATTGCACCTGCACAACTTGTTTAATTGAACAAGGGTTCTAGGAGGAATATGTCCATCCAATCATTAAAACGTTGCATTTAGCCCAGAGATCATTCTGCTTAGTTTACTGGTCGTGACACAGGAGCTACAAGGAGGAAACATATACAAGACTGCTGTGTCAACATATAACTATCATGGTGGGAATATAATGGGCCCAGGACTAATATAAGTAACTCAACATAATCTGGTTTTAGCCACACGACCCCTGTGGCCCAGAATGAATTATCTATCTTAATAACAATTAGATGGATTGGCCTGAAATTTAGTGCAGACGTTTAGTGGCAGCACAGAATGAATCCTGCTGAAGTTGGTGATCCTCTGAGCTGTTATCAAGTGTCACCATCTGACATTCACAGTTCCTTGATGCTACAGCCTTAATGACTGTGGTGAGTCACTTTTCCCCAACTGTTCAATAGATTGCCACAACATTTGGTACCACATTCATTTTCCCCTCACAATGCACTGTAATCACTTCGGCGGTTGCTTTTACTAAGCAAACAAAGAAGACTTGGTGTTAGCGGCAGGTTATGGCCGTGAAATGCAGGAAAAGAAACATGAGGCAGAAAAATATACATTAATGAGATGTAGTGCAAATGAAACACGACCTGTTATGTGGACACAGCTGGGCTAAAACATTGGGATGAACTGTATGTGTTCTGTCAAATGTGGGACTGAAAAAGTGTAAATAAATGTTTAATTTCTCTAAAACTGTTTAGTAGTAGTCTAGTAGTTAATTACTTGTAGTTTTAGTTTTTTAATAACTAAGTATATGTGTTGTAGTTTAGGATGCTAAGCGAAAAACAAGATTCTTAACAGGTTAAATGTTGTGTCAGCACCTTGACATCGTCCTTGTGAGCACATTAATAAACTAAATGTTAGGATTTAGCTCAAAGCACGGCTGTGCCTTAGCCAATAAACCATGTTTCAACATAATATTTAGAAGGAATTATCTAAAGGTTGCACTGTGCATGCATCCAGCAGCCACAAAATAAAAGAGCTAATTGAATCTCGGTGGTGTATTTTTGGAGGTGACACAGTGAGACCTCAGCTATGTAAGAAAGGGTAATAAATAAAATGATAAAATGGTAATAATAATAATAAAAAAAACAAAAATCCATTCCAAGTTTTGCAGCCTGTGACACAGTGGTGCAGGTTGACACTTCAAGGTTTTTAAACTGTCTCAACCAGAGACTCACAACCCTGGTCCTCAGGGGACATTGCCCTGACAGGTTTGTAGCTATTCCTGCACTACCCGCTGCTGATTACCTGGATCAGGTGTATTCAGTCAATCAGAAGCTCAAAGATACCATCCTAAATGAGGAGGAGGGGGGGGGTCAGAGAAAGACCAAGCAAATTGGGGGACTATATGTCACAATACATAGTAATTGTAGTTCGTGACCTTCCACATGTGGCTAAAACCACACCTTCCAGAATAGCAGCACAGTTTGAGGGTAGAAAGCAAAGCAATGTGACATGTGCTCAATGAAGGAACATACAGTCCTGAGAAGACATAATGGCACCATTTGCAATTCCCTGGTTTTCTGGATAAATTGGTCATGAAATGTGATCTGATCATCAAGTCACAGGAATCAGCAATATTTCTAAGCTGATTGAAATGCTTGTACTGTAGCTGGAAACGGTTACAGACTTTATATATTCATATAATATATAATCCATAGTTACGTTTGTTATCTATAAATTAGGTGGTTTTGGTACTGTGGGTACTCTTCAAAGAAGTGGGCACCCAGCCAAGTTCACTCCAAGGGCACAAACCAGAATGTTCAATGAGGTAGAAAAAAAGCCAGAGACTTTAAGGAGTTGGTTAATATCTCCATTCATCAGTCAACCATACGTGAAACATTAAAAAGGTATGGTATCCATGGCAGGAGTCCGCAGAGGAAACCATTGCTTCCAGAAAACAACACTTCCCTAACACTCCACAACACTGCTGGGAAAATGTCCTGTGTCCAGGTGAAATGAGGTAAAAAAAAGAGAGGTCCCAACAGTCCCATCCCAACAGTGAAGTATGTCGGAGGGAGCATCATGATTTGGAGCTGCTTTCTGCCTATGGACCTGGACTATTTGCCAGGGAAAAATTTATTTCCCGAGTCCATCAAGGTGTCCAAATGTTATGGTGGCTGTCCGCAAGCTAAGAACCTCGGTGATGCAGAAGGACAATGATCGTAAACATCCAATTAAATCCATTACAGAATGGCTTCAGAGATATAAATCCACCTTCTGGACTGGCCCACTCAGAGCCCAGACCTCAACCCCATAGTGGTGCCGTGGAATGACCTCAAGAGAACCATTTGTGACTTTGCAGTTTCCTGGTTTTCAGAATAATCTGGTTATAGAATGTGATCTTCACCAAACAGAGCCATTACTTTTTCTTGTGACTGAATATCTGTAATCTTGATTGAAGTATCTGTGGATTATGTAGAACTTTTAGAGTTTAGACTTTCATTAGAAGCAAAAGGGACAGTCTCCCCCCTTTGAAGATTTGACATAGAAATAAAGAAAGATGACTTTGTACGTACAAAGTTGTTATGTATAGTCTGCTTATTTCATTTTTCTTAAGGAAGGAGTTGCCCCTGCGGCTTGAAACTACCTGTTACTTCCTGCTGAACAAAAGTACTTTTACTGTTTAAACTCTTCAGGAACATTAAGGATTAGATGGTCCTCAGAAATACAAATTCAACTTTTAAATTCAAGTTAAGTGATTTTCAGGCGTAGCCTCGAGAGCAATTGCCCTAATTTTTCCCTGCTAAGAAAAACCAAAAGCTATTAATGGCTTTGCAGAGATAAGCCCACACGTTGTTAATAAAAGATTGGATAATGATTTTTAAAGAAGGGAGAGGGGACAGCACATAGGGTAGAAATAATTAATCACCTTGAATGGAGAGAGAGAGAGAGAGAGAGAGGTAGAGGTAGAAAAAGAGATGCAGAGCAGACAGTGGGATATATAGGAGAGAGAATGAGAAGAAAATGACACAAGAGGAGGAGGAATGGGAAGGGAGGGCAAGAGGTTAGGGGAAAAGTGTGATGTGGGGTGGAGATAATGCAAATGTTATAGAAAGAGACTGAAACAGAGCAGCAATTATTAATCACCGAGAATTGATGGAAAGATGAGGGCAAAAGAACAAGGAAGGAGGGAGAAGATAGAAAAAAGATGGGGAGAACAGTAAAGGTGAGCGAGGTTGCTGAGTAGATTTAGTAGAAATGAAAATCAACTTTCCAAAAAAGTAATTTTTTACTATAAGCTTTAGGCTCCAAAGCTTCAGGTTGTCAAAATTACAAGGAACCAAAAATAAAAGGTGCAATAGTCTGAACCTCAGTACCCAGACAGTACTTCTGTAATCATATGATCATGGTAATTAGGCTGAGAGCAGCACCAGGAGTGTGATTCAGAGGGGGATGTGCAGAAACCACTTTCTGACAAAAGAGTTCAGAGAAATTGCACACTGCCCTGTTCTGATTTAAGTGGAAATACCATCACACTTTTTTTTTATTGAACCTTCCAAAACTCTATTAGATGTTTGTAACCCTGATTCAACACTAACAGCGTTTTATTTATTTTTTTTGGCTTTGTTAAGGTTTTGTGCAGGTTCAACTGCATGATTCATGGTTCTACATCAGAGCCACTTGTGAGATGGGTGTAAGCTCTGTAAACACACTTTTCCAATGCTAGATTCAGGGATGAGATTCAATAATATGATGTGGAATTCAGAAAGGATAACAAAGAAATTAAGAAATTTTTCTGTTAAGTTCCGTTTACATTTCTGGATCCAACCCATTACATTTTTCAAATCTTTTTAAGTGTTAAAAAAGTAGGACTTCATATATGATGGACATATTTAGTTTTCAACAGTGTTTTACACAAAGGCATATTTTTCTAAGGATTAAAAGTGAAAAAAAAAAGTATTTGTTCATAGCATGGGGGATGCTTTTTGATGTGTATAGATGTGTGTGTTTTTTGCTTTTCAGAATCCCACTGTGGCAGAAATAAACAAGTTCCTACTCCTGCTGCTTTGTACCACATGCTTAAACAAACAAGATAGAAAATTAGATTTTATGTTGCAGTCATTTATTCATACAGACACACTCACGCACACAGACATATGCATGGACGGAATTTACAGTAAATGTTAAATGGGAGCTTTCAGACTGTTGAGGATGGTCTGAGAGCACGGGGGGGGGGCAGTACGGGGGCCCACACTGATAAGAGTGTCAGCCCTGTAACTGGAAGGTTAAAACTCTAGCCCTCGATGACCCTCACAGTCAGCAGAAATATCTTTGCTCATCTAACTTACAGTAGCAGTGGCAGTTTCCTAATGGCCAGGGGAGGATGCTTCCTGCTGGCTGAGGAAATCTTTGCAGAAGAAATGGATAGTGCTCAGTGACTAACAAGATTGTGGTTATACTGGGCAGATCCCAGGTGTAAATGTGCTATTCGGAAAGCAATAATGATGTAGTGCCACATTATTGAAAAGATATTAAAGAAATTGAATTTCGAAATGATTTATAAGTCATATCTAAACATTTATAATCATAACTTATATATAAACAATTTTATATTAAAATGATTAAAACACTGTCTTCTTCTATTGCTGTACAGATCTTTTATCACAGTCTCCTACTGTTGGTGTAGGAGGCGGTAACAGGACCAGGGATAGATCTACTTACCCTCAGTTCTTTTTGGGTCAGGTCTCACTGTTCTCATGTTCCACCGTGATCAGGTCTCTGTTTCTCATTGTTCATGGGTGTAAAAATGTAAAAAAAAGTTTTCCATGTGTTAACTTAGGAGCTCTGCACTAGTTATTTGTCATGTTTAGCCAAATCAAAGATGTCATAATTTTCCTCGACTCATCACCTTAAAAGTCCAAGCAGTGATTATTGATTCACAGCCATCTATCTGACTGTCAAACTTTGGAGTACTGTGTGGACTTTTTAGAAAAATATTTGACATTTCCCCACATTGTCTCGTTAGAATACAACATCAATAAAAAAAAAGTGGGCACAATGTTCAAAACGTAAGTAAAAACAAAATGCAATTATTTGTAAAAAATTATTTTTTACTAATATTTTCCATGAAATGATAAAATGTCCCAGTTTCAACATCTGATATGTTGTTTATGTTCTGATTGCAGATCATTACATTTTGTTTTATTTAGGTTTTACAAATCGTCCCCACTTTTTTTTGAATTGGGGTTGTGGATTAGTCAAATGGTTAGTTTAGTTTTTTTAATTTTCTTGTTTTAGCACTGCACCACTGCACCACTCTACAAATTCAGAAATGTTGAATTTCAAATGGGGTATAGTTGAGGCTGCTGAGGCTGCAATTTCACCTTTCTGTTGAGTTAAACGGACACAAAGCCAATTTCCTAGTCATGTTAAACGTATATGAAATAATTCCAATTTTAAATAATTTAAACAATCATTCAATTATATTTACACAAGATTAAAGACATATCTTTTACAGATTATTCGAGATTACAATTTGTTTGCACATGGCACAAATTCAAGTTTCTTCAAAAATAAAAGAATCTCTTTGTACAGCCTTTCAGCCCCCCTGTTGTGTCAGAGAAACAGAGATGAGGTTTGACTTTGTGACTGAAATGCATCAGGGTGAGCAGGCTTATTGACATGCCCTCATAAATGCTTAATAGGTGTTTTGGACAAAGCCCAGGGAACAGGACCACCCTTTTTTGTCAGGGATTATCTAGTTCTTGATGGACCCCGACAGCTTTGTGCTCTCTAGTGTTGTTTTATTTAACAGCTGTTTTGGTATCAATCTTTACCAAAGGTTTGACTTTCCCAAGAGTTCAGAATAGCAGGCCAGTACAAGTGCAAAGGTAGTTCAGCAGCCAGTTTTTACAGTACACTAGATTTAGACTGTTACTTCGAGGAACTCCTGAAACTGACCGACATGTCCTCTAGGGAGGAGTCCGAATTTGAAAACTCAAGAGAGGCCTGGGCGCAGGAAGGTAGAGCGGTTGTCCACCAATCTCACAGTTGTTGGTTCAATCCCTGGCTCCTCCAGTCACATGTCGAAGTGTCCTTGAGCAAGACACTGAACCCCAACTTAGTTGCTCCCGGTGAGTGTTGGCCAGCTGTATAGCAGCTCCCCCATCGGTGTATGAATGTGTGTGTGATTGTGAGTGTGAATGGGTAAATAAGAAGCAGTGTAAAGCGCCTTGAGTGCCAACAGGTAGAAAAGCGCTATATAAGTGCAGACCATTTACCATTTGCCTCATACCATATCCCTGGTAGAGGTTTCTATGCTACTTAGAAAACTCAGTGGCGAGGTGGGAGGTGTGCATTGTTGAGCTGACACACCTCTTCAATGCTGCATAGAGGAAGGGTACAGTGCCTGTGGATGGGGAGACTGGGGCGGTGGTTCCCATGTTTAAAAAGGAGGACTGAAGGACTCACTGATCAGCCTTCCTTTGGAAAGTTTATGCCAGGAAATGAGACACATCAAATTGTCAAATATCAAATTCAGGAAAAGCAATGTGAATGCTGCCATGGTCTTAGAACTGTGCACCAGCTCTCTGCCTTTGCAAGGCCACTTGAGGGGGTCATGAGAGTTTGCCCATCTGGACTACATGGGTTTTGTGGACGTAGAGAAGAAATCTGTCCAGCTGGTTATGGTAACTTGTGGCTTATCCTATTTAGTCCAGAAATTTAATGGAAACATTGGACCCATTTGATTAATATCTTGCAAAGTTTTTTCTTCAATATATTTCTAAGTAGATTAACAATTAAGTAGATAAACACTCTTCCAGTGCCTATAAAAGGGCCTGAGGCTGCTACATTAGGGTTCTCAATGTTGTTTTTATTCAACTGTATGGCAGAGCAAATACTCCAAATACTTAAACCTGATGTCTGTTTATCACCAATTAATAATTAGTGGTTGGTTCCTAATAAACCTGTGAACTCACCTGTGAATAGATCAAGCAGAGAAGTGAGTAAGCACAGACAGTGAGCATGCAAAGGACCGAGACAGTAAGGAGATGCTTAAAAAGTGGTTAATATAATTAAAATTAATTAATGCAAGTAAGTAAAATTCAATTGAACACCACAGTTGGGGCCGGGTCAACTCTGGTGAACACAAGTGCTTTGACTACAAAGGCAAAGGAAAGATAGCAAATCCACAGGTTAATAAAACAATTATACAGACTGAGAGAATTTTTCAGTTAAGAGGAGTGGTGACAGAAATATAGTTGTGGACCTATAAGAGCTTCTGAGTATTTCAGAGAAGAGACAAAAAAAACATTTCTATACTATACACATCTTGTACCTAACACCTTGGACAATTCTAGCCCATACAAATGATCTGGGCATCTTTAGCAGCAAGCTAATGATGAAAGCAGAGCTAGCGACGAGTTTTCAATGGGTAGAGCATCCAGATGGAATGTGGAAGTCTCCCAGATCAAACCCCAGCCCAGTGCACCAGCTTTTTCCTCGAGTGGGATTGTCACCTCCCCAGGCACCACATGTGGCTATCCAGAGAGCATTAATCTCCTTTAATTTTAAAAGTAACTAGTAATAATATTACTAAACTGATGAGGTAACTTGTTACTGCGTTAGTATGAAAAGTAATATACTACTCAAAGCCACAGCACTGTAAGGTTGTTGACTACAGTGAATATTACCTGCTATGTACAGCTGGGTTGTGTTGATTATGTGTTTTATGTGAAAATCTACTTGGCAGAGATGGGACCTGTTAAACTTTCCATAGGTGCTTTTTTAGGTTCATATATATAGATGCATTATTGCTTGGACCTCAGTACTGTAGTTATTGTGGCTTCTTTAATCTAATTTCTTTCCTCAGCAACAAAAAACTATTATGTTTCATGCCAATAAGCTTATTTATACTTAAGAAAACGCCGATAAGAGCTGTAGTCATGTTTTGTATTTGTTGGATTATTTTTCATATCTATTAGGATGTTTCCACTAGGTGGTTATTGTTTGTTGGATTCATGTGGGAATGTAATTTTGATCCATTGTGTGCACGCATACACTGCATCTTCAATTTGTTTGTTTATATGTAAATTCAATAGATCCTCTTTGAATACTTTTTGTTGTATTTACATCTCTATTCTCTTCTTTGTACTGCAGATGCAATGAATGTTTGGGGCTTTACCCAAAAGTTTAGTTTGGATGTGCGGAGAAACCAAAAGTTTGAGTTGTCGTACCTCTAAGTCTCAGCCATGCAAACCTAAAGTTTAATTGGTCAGCTGTGTACAAGCAGTAACCTCTGTGTATGACCCTTTTCCGATGGCGGAGGCATGAGCATAAAATTAGACCCGGGTGTTCTAGCTGTGACATTAAGGGGGGAAATGTTCTGTAACTACTCCATGTGTTTCACTTTTTTTTTAGAGGATGAGAAGACATGGAAGGACAAGCTCAAAGCTCAAACCTCACCAGCTGGCTGTCAACCCATAAATACACCTTTGACATCTCCCACTGTCAAGACCTGCCCACAGGAGATCCTGAAACTGTCACAGTGGAGCTGCAGTCCTGAATGTGTTTTACCATCCACAGTTTTACTTGTAGGTATGTGACATTAGAGGATATGGAACTTTTAATAAGCCCTGTGGGGAAATTGCATTAAAACAATGATCTGTGCTCCGTTATCAAATGATCAGACCTTAGCATCCTGCAGCAAAAACACTTAACAGCGTGAAATGATCAAATGTTTTGCAGAGTCACTTCTGCAAATCTTTGTCGGAGCTTATTGTATGGGTGAAAAAAAAAAAACTATAACTATAACTTTAACGGCCAGGGGCAATAAACCCCAATCGAATAAAGTTCAGGTTACATAAAAAAGGCTGAGTTTACAGTGCACTTCACACTATAGAACAAAATCTATACTTTTTTCATGCATGACTATGTATTTCTTTGTCTCATGTTGTTTTTTCAATGTGTGGAGACCTAGAATGTAAGAACGTATACAACACATGTCCTTTGGCACAGGTGTGCTATACAAAGAAATACAAGTGACAAACACACACACACACACACACACACACAAACTATCCCGCACACACAAGCATACAAAAGATGCATTTGTGAACACATTGTACATAGATGTAAAGATATTAGTTTACACGTTGTAGCATACTGCAAGGCATATTCTCTGTAGGGACATGAATCATCAATATTAGATATTGTTTTTTTCGTGTGTGTGTGTGTGCGTGTGCGTGTGTGCACTTCT
This sequence comes from Channa argus, assembly GCF_033026475.1. Taxonomy (NCBI): domain Eukaryota; kingdom Metazoa; phylum Chordata; class Actinopteri; order Anabantiformes; family Channidae; genus Channa; species Channa argus. Next base: position 5,783,044 of record NC_090206.1, read on the forward strand.
TGTCTCATATTGATTCACACTACAGGCTACAAACCAGTCAGCTAACATGCTCCTGAATAAAATAAATCTGGCCTTTGAGGCAGGGGCTCCTGACATGGAGCAGTCATACCCCCCCTTACTCCCTGTCTTCCACACAAACATACCTAAACAGACACATAGAGAAAATTGCACAAACACAGTGATGTTCCTTTAACCAACGATGCAACTGCAGCAGCACCTCTGAATGATTAATCACACCTGAGTTGAGGCGTGTGTGTATTTGTGTATGTGTGTGTCTAAGACACAGAAAGAAACCGCAAGACCCGAGGAGATCAGATGAGGTAGAAATTGTGTGTGTGTTCTGTCTCTCAACTCTGTACACGACCTGCAGCCCCTCTGACACACACAGAGAAGACAGGAGACAATACACACAGAAACACACAGAACCACCGTCCCTTGAACTAAGTCGACCCATCAGTGGAAAGCTTTGGGCCAGGCTGTGCTACGGGCACTGTGATGCTTCTCTTTTCAAAGGCACTGATGTGCAACAGTTTTGGACAGGATTTTGCTGATGGGCAACATTTGTGCATGTTGTTGTCTCAGCGTTGTCTTCCTTGCAGGAGAGCATCCTGAAAACATTGGAGCAGAGAGCGTCTCTGGTACAGATCATGCTTACATGACCTCGGTTTGTCAGTTAACATAGTGTCAGAACTCCTTGCATAATAGTCGTGCTACACTAAGAACAAACCCGTCCCTGGTCTGACGTGTGTTGGATGCACACACGGTGTTAAAAGGGCGGCCGAGGTGGCAAGTGCGACCCCCAAAATCTGACCGGCCGACCTAGACACCACCCCAAAAAGATCCCCGCTGTGCTCAGCTTTTTTAGTGAGTGATACTGGCCTGTTGGGCTTTTTTTGTTGTTGGTAGAACATAAACCAAACTCCACGCTGAATGCAGCAGGTCAATAGACTACGACCCGACTCCAACAAAATACAACTTTCAAGCTGTTTAGCTGAGCTCGGTTCTCATGCTCAGATGAAATGTATTTCCGTGCGAATGTGGACAAGAGCAACGTCCACAGCCATGCTTGTTTTCCAACCATCCCTGTCCTACCTACTGCTCATTAACCTGGATGTGTCAGTCGATCAGAAGCTGGGATAACTTCTCATCCTTTATCTCCTAAACAGTAGAAATATTAACACTTCCACCTCAAAAATACATACATACCTCTGTACACTTTGATCCTGATGGAAGTAAACAGCCAGTAACAGTGGAATGTGTTCTGCCCATTGATTTGGCTGGTGAAGTGGGAGCCGCACTGTGTACTATCCTGCAAACACCATGTTCCCTTTTCATCACCCTTAGTATTAAATTCTTAATTTTGTACTTGCAAAATTAATTTATTTTATAACATTTTGAAATAAAAGAGAACCACTGGGAAGCCGTGTGATACTGAACTAATTATTTTCAGCAAGTGCTTGCTAAAATATTGCCAATACAGCATACGCCACCTCAGTCTGACCCACAAAGTCAATAGCATTGCACCAGGGTTTCACCAATTATAGGAAGAGAGTTTCAGTTTTACTCACTATTTGGTTATTCCATTTTTTCCCATTTCATAGTCTCAGACCTTGTGGTCCAGGTAGGCTTTGATTTTGTCTAGTATGCCAAGATTCAAATCAAGAGTCCCATTTTTGCCCTTGATATACCGCAAATTTCCATCTGATGCGTAATTTTTTTGTTCAGCAGCTGGTGCATCTTTTTAAAATTTAAAATTGGCCTTTACATGGGTCAGTATCAGGCCTTGTGTTCTGTGTGTTTGCATCTGTGTTTTAATTCAGTATTAATGTGCTTTAAACACTCGAATGATTAATTTCTATGAACCTGAAATCCATTACTAACATTATAGAATGTGCTGAAGTTCACAGACACACACAGCGAGAGGAGAGTTCCAGATGCTGCACACACTGCTGGGAGCTGCAGACACACACAAGTGCACACACTCCTTGGGGTGTTAATGGGCAACAGTGAATCAAATTAATGAATTATTTTCTCTCCTTATCCACTCTGTGTGGATAAGGAAATACATTCCCAGTAATGGCCATGACTGTAAGGATAGTACCACACGATTAGTCTGTGTCTAATAGCTCTGGGTGATAATAGTATTTTAAAGCCACTGCTATCAATTTCTTAATAAATATGCAATACACAGGAGATTTTCAGTGGTGGACACTTAAAAAGCAACAATGTTTCTTATGTGTCATACGAATACAGTGAGATGTACAGTAAGAAGGAATTGTAGTTTATACTTCAGATTTGTTCTTTCATTTATTTTAAAAGTAGATTAATTAGGCCCCAGATTAAAGCTATGGTTTTTTGGCTTAAATGCCAGCTCAACTGATTTTACACATCAAATGTGTTTGCAGGTCTTGGTGAACTGTGTCGCATTTGTTAGAAAAATTGCATGAAGTCATTTGACTACTTCTCAGAAACAGCTCCTCTAGAAGTTCAGTGTTGTAAAGCATGTCTGTAAACGGCCACGGCCAAATTAAAAGTCAGCCACAGAGGAGGAGGAAATGAAAAACGAATGCAGAGGCAGCGTATAGTAGGCGCTTTAAAAACCCATGTGCGACTGGTTGTGTTGAAATCCCTTGTTTCTGTTATTGCAGTACAGAGTAAAGAGCCATTTGAGGGCATTACAGTCCCAATATTAAGACCCATTAACCCCCCCCCCCCACAAAGAGTGTTTCTGAGTTGGCAATTCAGAAATCATGTGTGTGGCACTTGAAATAGCATGTCAGAGGCTACAGTATTAGGCCTATATCCTGTTATGACAACTTCCCTTTCAAAAGCCTGAGTGGAGGCACCTCTCAGCTGCTGTGTAATTCTTTTACAGCAGGTGCGTAACATCCCCACTGCACTTTCCATTTACACAGACACAACAGTAAAATATGTATTAAGAGGGTTATGTAACATAATGGCTAATTGAGCTCTCAATTAGTCCTACTGCCGGTTGTCTTCATCACCCCTCTTCAATCCATCACACTTTCTAGGGCCCCTGCTCCATTTTATATTTGCATGTGGGACATGATTGTTCACCTTGCAGTGCAATCAGCATACAGTTTTACCACAGTATTAATAAATGCTCGCGCTCTTATTGTGACTTGATGGTTTGCTTTAGCTTTTTGACCACCAACATTTTATTACGTTGTACAGACTATTGCACAGTGATAAACACAAAGTAACTGTATAGTGTTTCTGGCCAACTGACAAATATTATGTACAACTAGTTTTAGTTTTCTACTTTTAATTACTAAGAAATGTCTTAATATAGTGGAACATTTTTGTCACTGCTATAGAGTAATTTATTTCAGCTAAGTGTAATATAACTTAACTTCTTCTACGCTGAGGTACAGTAGCACACAGGGTTTTAATCATTGCTAGTTGAGCTGGCAAAAAAAAAAAAAAGCCTAATCTGACTGGTTAAAAAAGTTGAGCCTCACTCAGAAACATTTGAACTAAATATGGATGTAAAGCACTGCTGTCAGTTCTGCTGAATTGATCTCAGGCTTCGACTGCACCCTTGTGTATTAAAATAAGTTTTGGAGTTTGAAGTTAAGTTTGTTTCAAGTTAAAACATGTTTAAAGAGGCACATACTGTTGCTTTAATTAAGTCTGAAATGTTCAGAGTGTGTGTGTTTTCCACCTCACTGCCACCACAGAGTGAGTCTAGACTCGTGGTTCTCAACACTGGTCCTCAGGGACCCCAACCCTGCTTGTTTTGAGTGCTTATTATCTAGATCAGGTGTGTGATCAGGAGATAGAAGATACAAATTTGCTTTGTGTTTGCCCACTCCAGCCTCAGCTAAGGTGGTATGTTCCCGTTTTTGACTGACTAAACATACCTGATCCAGGTGATCAGCAGTGGGTAGGACACTAGTTGGGTACAAATAATTGGAAAATGAGCAGAGCAGGGACCCTGGGGACCTGTTTGGGGAACCACTTGACAGTTCTCTTTGAGTTTCTTACTATATGTAATTGGAAATAAACCACCTAGCAAGTGCAGCTTTAATGTTATGTTTGTTTTTTCATTCATTGTATTATCTCGTTTGCCAAACCCTCACTGTATAAAGGTTTGGTGTTGGTCGGGGGCCTGGTGGTAGAGCATTGGGTTGGGATGCGGAATGCAGCGGGTTCGAATCCCATCCGACCAGGTGCAACCCTGGTGTCACTCCCGAGCCCTGACAAAAATGGGAGGGTTGCGGCAGGAAGGCATCCGACATAAAAACACATGTCCAATCAACGTGCGGAACATGTTCCACTGTGGAGACCCATGAAGGGAAAAGCCGAAAGCTGCTGAATGATTTGTGTCTTGGGGGTCTGTAGAGTATCTTACTAAATATTGTCATTATTGTATGTTTGTCAGAAAGTTGTGACTAAAGAAGATGCGTTAAAAAAAGGAGGAAAGCTATTCAACCACAGACATCCGTACATTTTCAACATTTCACCACCAGCTTTGGTGACAGGGTCAATAAACATTTTCAGCCTTGATTTTCAATTAAATAAATAAACCAGAGTTAAGAACCTCCTGCAGGATACCAGGATCTTGCTAAGCCTTTCTATTTCCAATCATGCACCAGTGACTCACCGAAAAGCTCAGTAAGCCTGGAGATGGAGCTGCACCAAAGGGCCTATGGAATGACTCACACTCAACAGCACTAGGTTTACTCTCAGAGCAGCTCGACAGGGCTGTTTGTCATGAGTCATTCACAGCATTAACATACCATACACCATACACTTTTCTTCGAGGGAAATCATTAAATATGTTACGGGCTCTGGTAAATAAAGGATGAACAGCACACAGACGGATTGTATGTAATGCAGAAAACATAAGGAAATACATGTATAAATTTATGAAATATTATTGTCTTCTTTCGGCATCACTCTTGTTGTACTCTCCCTCTCTTTTTTCCCTGCCTCTGGAGCATAGGTGGCCGATCGATTCATCCTGATCTGTTTCGTGTGTATATGATATGATGCATAACAGGGAAGTTGCTGGGTTACGGAGAGAGAACAAATTAATTTATCTCAGCTTGGACTTTATGAAAAGCATGTGATACAAGCTATGGACAATCCAGTTTGAAAGACACGAGCATTCAGCAGAACAAAGGGAGTCTAGTAAAAAAAAAACTTCAGTTGCATTATGGGGATTGTATGTGCAGTTCATCTGAAAAAGCAGGATGTAAATTTGTTAAGAGAAGTTTGCCTTATAGGTTTCCCATTCAAGCTGAGAGAAACATACTGCTAGTCAGCTTTCAGTAGCTTTAGATATTCATTAAGGTGTAAGGCACCTTTGGATAAAAGCCAGCCACTGTTCCAAATACCGTTTTTCGATCCACCACAACATTAAAAACACTTGATGGTTTTAATGTTGTGGCTTGACTCCAGTGTAGAACTGATTTAGTATTCAGTGGCAGAAAAAGGCTAAAATAGCTCAGTGTTTTCTGTCAAAGCCTGACCATTAGCAGGTGGATTGATAAGTCTTCAAGACCATTTTGTTGTCATTTTTGCAGCTATGCTGGGAAAAACATTTTCCAGTCTCAGTTAGCAGGAACGTAGAAAGCAGTGCTAGATAATTACCACAAAACATCCCCTTCTCTTCCCAATTCAAACCCAAGATGAAAGGTTGTCAATCAGAGAAAACCATGGGAAGGAACCTTACAATTCTTCGGCTGTACAAAGGCAAAAAAATGAATTCTGGCCTTCTGTGTCAGCCATTAATGTTGAATGGTCTGTTGAACACCAGGTGCAAATTGTTGCTTGGCACAAATGCTTGACCAGTTGGTTCAGACTTTCATTTCGTTTTCCTAACGACCAACAAGAGAGGTTATGTGCTCAATAGATGTCCCAGGCCGAACAGATAAATGACCAAAATATTTATTTTTTAATTAGGGGTTAAAGCTTAGTTTTATAGTTCATACATACAGAAATATACATTTCAATCATTTTGCAATTGAAAGTGTTTATTAGCCATTTGGATCTGTTCTTATGTGCAGGAGAGGACCCGTGTTATGTTTTCTGCAACCTAATTTGCTGTAGCTTAGAAGAATGTACTTTGTAATAATTCTTTATCTGAGTCAAAGATTTAAAAGAGAGACAGATAAAGAGAAAATGAGCGCTGCCTTTGATGCATTTGCCTGTAGCGCTGACTCTATCAATGTGAGTAAAAGACAGAGTGAGACTGTTTATGTTGAGGTTAGTGGGTTGACCTCATTTCTCTGAGTACACAGGTTGAATGGTGTTAAACGATTGGTCACCGCATGCCTCCTCCTAAGGCAGGATCACAGACGGCTTGCTCACTCAGCATCTGAGCCTTCACAGTAGTAGACAGCAGTAGCAGTTAAACTGCATGCGGCTTAGTGCTCGCTTTCTATCTGCCTGCTGACTTGTCATTCTTTGCTTTGCACTGCCGCTGCCGGTTCATCCCCTGCAGGTGAGAGGAGGAATTGTTAAGGCTTCTTTCTGCTCATTCAGAGTCTCTCCAGCACCAAAGCCCATCGGGGCTTCCCTGCAGTCCCAGACGACAGCTGGCTTCTTTACAGTTCCAGGCTGAACTGCAGGGGATCCGACAGCAGCAGGAAAACCCCGCGATGGGCTGAGAGAGCCCAGCGGTGCCTGTCAACCTCAGACCGATCCAGGAGCTTACATGAAGGAACTCCCTGTAATGTGAAAAGAAAACAGACTGGGAATGGCAGTGCATACCGTTAACATTACATTGATTCAGTCAACGGAAATCAGACATTTCAAGCATAATAAAGAAAATATGATTTAAAGTGAGAAGCACATTGCAAAAAAAAAAAAAGCTCGCTATACTTGAATACAAGTAGGCAATAAGATAAAAGCTATATGACTAACAGATACTATCTGGAGAAATGCTGGAAATGCTTGTGAGTCTACACTATTTGCAGTAAACATGTAACAATGTTAAATCTTGGCAATAAAGATATGACCTGGCAGACTGGAAGATATTGAAGATATTTCTGTACATTTTGCATTATGCTAAATGCCGTTTTCACTAAAATAAGACAAGCACAGGAAAGTTTTTTTAATACTGCATCATTCGTTATGATCCAGAGGAGAACTTTCACTACACCATTTGTTTTAGAAAGTAGGGTAAAGAAAACAGGTGATTTCCTCTGTCTGTGTTCACAACCACCGTGAGAATACTTTGATTAAAACATTTTGGCAGGACTTTTACTTCATTTCTTCGGCTTTTCCAAGTTTGAACAAACTTGTCTTCTGGTCAGTTTTCATATTCTGCCAAACTGCACTTTACTATTTGTATAATCGCACAAAATGTAGTGTGATTTATGTTTATTTCCATTCTTATTAAATAAATGTCCAGCAGAGCACACAGTGGTGTGGCTTTTTTTTTTAAAAGCCACTAGTTTTAGTTTTAGTTTACTAAAACAAAATGGTAAATATTACAGGTGACAGCCTTGCATTAATTTAGAGTTTTGTGGCACTTAATATCACACAGTAAAAACCTACTGACCCAAACAGTGCTAATGGTGGTAAAAGCAACAGATCACTGCCCTTGACTGTCGTGATAACGTTCAAATAGTGTGTTATCCTAGAAATTAAATCCTAAGTATATCCTAAAACAATGCTAAAAACCTTAGTTTTTAATTTTACATTTACTAAACCTTCTGAATGGAATTGGCTTCTAACAGATAGTTGGGATAAGGGACTGAACTGGAGTTCAATTTCAGGTCTGGCTGGAGACCTTTGATGTGCATCATTCCTCATATCTGTCTGCCCCCTTGCCAGCTTTTTTTCTGTCACATCCCTAATGGAGGCATAAAAATACCCACAAAAAAAACCAAGTGTGCAGGAGCTGTATGCTCAGGTAAATCATATTTGTTCTTTGTCAAAGATTAAATGTGACATTATATTTGCGCATTAGTCTGTTAGCGTCGACTTTACTGATAGCATTGCTGCGTCAACAAATGTTTACAATGCTGATAGCATTTAAAGCTACTGGCCTCAAACTGTCTACAAATGTGAAAGCTCGGAGGCTCAGTGGCATGAACTGCGGTGTGCAGGACGGTCACAGCTGCCAGGGGTGTCAGTGACTGGTGCCGTTTGTTTACGGTAATTATCCTAACATCCCAAAATTAACGTCATTTCTTGGCAATAAAGTGCTACTCATTGCGCCTTTTAACTCTATTTTCAACCAACATTGTTTAATTCTTGGCAGAGGCGTGACAGGAGCACAATAGCTGAGCACGGAGGCACGATGGAGCCTGACTCATTAAATCATAGCAGCCGTGCTCTTGTCATGTTGAGCCTTGCCGTCAAGTAACCCTGCAAACCATCCCAGATATTGAGCAGCATTTTGAGAGAAGCTTTCCTGCAGTACACCCTCCTCCAGTTAGCTGTTGCCTCTTTTAAACAGATTTCTGGGTCTCCCTCATCTGCTTCTAATGTTTACACAGCGGTGCGGCAGGCATTCGATAAAACATCCCACTCCGAGGATACGTAGAGATTTATTGGTCCACAAGGCTGACTGATGGGGGAAGCTAGAGATAGGGAGACCTCTGAATGTCAATTGACAGGAACACACATACACACACACCCACACAAATAGTTCTGCCACCTATCTCTCTCAAACACACATATTATCTCCTTCTCTCTATTTCTCTCGCAAACACAATCATAGCGTTGTTCTCCCCTCTCCCACTCTGTGCTTATCACTAGCATGTGCACACACACACACAAACACACACACACACACACAAAACCTGATTCTGTATTTCAGAAAATGAAGGCTGCTTGCGTTAACATTCTAGTCTAGTCTAAGACTGGCAGCAATTTGCCAGCAACATTTTCCTCACCAGGTGAGACATTACACATGTGCAAGTCTCAGTGCAGGTGTACCTGCGTGACACAATTGAATAAAGCCCTAGTTGTGCCATATGAATGTGTGTGTGTGTGTGTGTGTGTGCCCTTTGCAGTAATCCATTCTCCAATGCAGAGTATTTTTAATTAGTTGGGAGAGCCTGAGAGACTAAGGGAGGGTTTCTGGGTGTTTGTCAATTTACAGCACAGACAATGACATTAAACAAAGCCACAAAATTACACACACACACGCACACACATTGACCAATGCACAACACAGTAAACACAAGCGTAGACACACATAAGCAACTAATTCTTGAGCACATTGCACACTTGCAGGCTGCAGACAACGACACACACACACAAACCACTAAAAGCTAGTAATAAAAGCTGCTCTGTACAAGCTTGATCTTAAGGTGAGACCACTTTATCAGCAGTGATACCCAGTGGTCTGTGTGTAAGCTTCTGAAGGCGTGTGTGTCTGTGTGTTGTAGTAGCTTGTGTAGATCTGTGATGATCTGTATATTGAGTTACTGACATAATAAAACAGCCCTTGTTTGTCATTTGGGAGCTGGAGGCACTCATCACTTCTTGATTCATTCTGTTCATTTTATTAAGGGATTTGTAACCATCGCTTTGTGGGAAATATTTTTTTGCCAGCGCTGCCTTGTAATACCAACAAGGAAACATAAAACTGGTTTCACGAGAATAGTTTTTACCTTCGGGGCTCCATAGTTTATAGCTCTTTCCATGATGAGTAAACTAAAATGTCTTTTTCCATTATTAAGACATTTGTTACTCTATCTTCGATTCTCTATCCTCAATAAGCGCTGTCTCTCTTTAATGTGCACTTAGATATTCAAGCAGTTTAACACTTCTTTAAACAGGACCTGGGGAGCAGAACATTTTGGCAGATTTATCAGGGGAGCAGTGAGACTTTGTGGACATAAAGGTCTTTGTAAGCAAACAAGCCTCACACGGCAGGACAATGTATGACACCTGCATCCACAGTTTTCTCTGCAGCTCTGCACACGTACAGCGAATTGAAGCACATTGGGAAATTGGGCATTTTGTCAGTTCTGGAGATTTTTACTAATTTATCTGTCTGTTGTTATAACATGCGCTTTTCTGCAGTTTTGTAGCGCTTGCAATCACAGCATAGGATTTAAAAGCAGTTCAGCCTACAAATATTGCCAAAGCTGTATGACTGACAGTTTCAAAATTACAAGTTAATAATCAGAAGACAATATTAAACAAAATCAGATCTATACGTGAGATCAAGTAAACGTACTCACTTCATGCCACAGATACTTGGAGCTTGATAGGCTTTCTAGACTTTTCCAATAATACTAGTCACAGTGTCTGGGATTTTAATTAGTTTATGACACATATTGTGTCCACCAATTAGGATGTGAAAGCAACTGCACACAGGGATAATAGTAAATCTTTTGGTCCTAAAGCACCTGGGAACAATATGGCAGATAGTGTTGCTTACAATGGAGCCGAAATGGCGGCCAGTTTTTCACTTGTTTTTTTTTTTTTTTGGTTTTTTTTTGCTCTAAACACAGAAAAACTGTTAAAAAGTTACCGTTTGCCATAAAAAAAGTACTTCCTAAACATTGCATCACTCGTCACATGACGTGCATCACATGACATCAATAGCAAGTGTTTCACATTGGACTCAAACTCAGCTTTCCTGTGTTTTTGTGACCCATCCTCCTTCAGACAATGTCAAGAGCGTGTTAATTCTACAGCCATACTCGCCAAACGGTGATGCGAATCTGTCGGCCATTTTTGACGCTCGGTACAAATGACCCGCTTCGTCTTATTTCACAGGAGGACAGTCTCGACTTCTCTCAGTAAACATAAGTCTGGTCTTTGGTAGGCCAATGTGAAGCTGTCTGTGAATGTCCTTCGCCCTAGCTTTTGTGGCGTCATAGGCACCGGTCTAATCTGTGCTTACAGCTTTTCAGCATGCTGAATCTGCAACAGTCTTTAAAGTCACTTTAGCCTATAAAAACATTTCTTCTGTTTTTGTGCTTTTTAATACTGTACAAATGTTTTCTGTTTTTTTTCTAATACAGAAAAAATAATACATAAAGGGTCATAATAGCATTGCTATAAAAACATTGCATCACAAGTTTTTAGAAAAGCGTATTTACTGTTTGCTGTTTACTACTTTACATTCCAGCAGCAGCTATAAATGGCTAGCTGGCTTCCACAGACGTGGGCATTAAGCGTATGTAAGTTAAGACCCTGTAATCACCTGAGCAGAAGTATTGCAGCCAATCAGGCCTAATGTTTGTGTTGAGCAGTTCCCCCACGGACACTACTTCAAAAATACCACTAGAAACTCAGACCGGATTAATACTTCAACTTGTAACGTCAAATTTAGAAGTTTCGCTTGAAAACTTTCTAGACCTTAGCGGAGCTTTCACTTTAGGTGTATGTATTTGTGCGTGCACGCGCACACGCATGCATGCACAAATACACGCTCACTGCCCCATGCTGTGGGTTCCGGTCCTGTTATTTCAGTGGCCATTAGTGAGATGGTGACCACTTATACACCAACACACACCTTCACACCAGGAAAGGCTCAAGCCACACACACATCAGAACAATGCCTATGCATGAGTTCACGCTCACAGCACGAGCTAAATGTTGTACATTTGCTTCCTGTAGCTGTAGTCCCTCTCCTGTAGTAAGCCAGCTTGCTGGTTGTCCACTGTTCTCTGACTCGAAGGTGAACAGTCTGAGGTTTAATGTAGGTGAGGCTAGAGGTGAAAGTTTGCAAAGCAAGTGGATACTGTACTGTCATCCATGTCACCTTTCTCATGCAATGCAGAGATTTACAGTAAACAGTACAATACAAAGCAAGACTTCTACAGGACATTTCCTATAGATACATGCACAGATAGACCTCAAGTAGATAGACCTCAACATCTGCCCCTAAGTTCCCTTAATGTAAGTGTTGCTGGCTTAATTTGCATGGAAAAATAAAATAAAAAATACAAATGCTTTAATACAGTTCATCTAGCAGCAGGAGCATCTCAGTGAACAAGGGATGAGAAGAACAGCAGTAGAGATATTAACTGCTACTAAAATGAACAATCTGCTTCTTTATTTACTGCTGCTGCCCAGGTTGAATTCAGACCTCACACACCGCAGCCAGATAACCTGTAATCATGTAATGGAATGTATAATTTAAGAAGATATATAATTTGTTTAATAGTCTATGCAGCCATATTTACATATCAGAAATGTCATCACTTCCTTGTGTAGCACTAATAAAGGTGTGGCTATAAGTTAATAGCCTGTATCATTATAGTAATGTTCTGACATTTCAATGAAAATGATCAGCTTGATCTACACCTACATTGAGAGACTTTGGTTTATTATTAAAGATTAGTTTGTAGCTCATAGTCCTGCAAATATGGGATTTCTGGTCTGTTTAGTTGTAAACAATGACCGTGGTTTTCATTTCAATAGAGAACAAGGTTGTTCCAAACCCAGATTTCAAAGACAATACTACTAATCTTGTAGTAGTTAGATGACAACTTTTTAGCGAATATAAAAGATTTTGTTTCTGTAAAGCTGCTTCAGATGTTTATTAGTACTTTGGCATTGTAGCTGAACTAACCTTACTGAAGTTAGGCCTTCATTCCAGTACTTGGAGGAAATTGTACTATGTTACTGAAAGGGTTGTATTAAGGTGAAGCGGTTTTCACATATTTTCAAAATAAATATGCTCCAACACAGACTTATCAAACCACACTGGTAGCAGTGCAGAGGTGTTCATTTTGAAAAGCATTTTGTGTGAGACTCGCCCCAACTAATCCGAGAAGAGCCAACTGACATACATGTGTAATTACACCATGGCTTTAGCATCATCCATACTGTACCCCTGAACATAGAGTAGGTGCCCCTTAGTACAGGAATAACTGCCTCTGATAATCAGCACAACTGCTCTACTCTCACCCTTTCCAGAATGTTCTCGCATGCAACCAAACAAATGATGAACCACGTATACTGTAAAAGTCAGGTTACATTAATAAACCTCTTAGTTAAAAAGAAGCTTTATTAGATCGAAGTCTTTGCAGTCAAGTGTTGAAACTAAAAACTACATAAGTCCATCTCACCTGAATTGCCTTGCCACACATTTATCTCCAGACGTGGTTCCCGAATGTCCCATTCACGAGAGCAAAAACGTTATATTATACACCACCTGCTGCCGTCTGTTCATTGCAGTCTGGCATTGTGGTTGATCCAGTAAATAATGTAGCAGCAGTTTTCATGTCCCCCTTTTGTTTCCGTTGAGTGTGTGCATACATCTGAGTTTGATGCAGATGAGGTCAACAAAATAACATACATACATCATTCAGTCCGACTAACTGTCCCAGTTAGGTTGTAACAATACTCATGTGATAAGTAGCTGCCTTGGTTTGTGTGACATATCCAATTTGACCAGGATTTCTCTGGCTGCATGTCCTGATTAAATAGACGGTGGGAAGCTAGTGTCAATGTAAAGTAATCTCTGTGCCCGTTCTCTTTCTCTCTGTGTCAGTGCTTCAGAAACTATTTGAACTTCTGGCCAGGTCTCAGAAAACTGCTCTGTAACAGCCCTGTTTCAAGTCTGACAGATATATTTGTATCCTTTTACTCCTCTACTTCCACTCTTTCATTATTGTTTATGTATTTGCAACAATATTTTACCTTAAAAGATATGTATACTCTCCTCTCTAATTCATGTCTTTACTTATTTGATATTACATTTTTTATAAACACTTGTTAGCTACTAATCTAACCTCCAAGTTCTAGCTCCTGTCATTCATTGTGACCATTCTCATGCAACTATTCTGGCCTTCTTGCGTCTGTGTGGCTTGGTTGCCACACTGCTTTCAGCTCTGTGTCTATTGAAGTGCTTTGGTTTCCATTCAACCAACTCGGTCTTCCTGTTCTTGGCTCTGCACGAGTTTTATCAGGACTGTTAACTTCATTTAGTTTAACAGAAATATACAACTCAAGATTGTCACACCAGGGGTGAGAAAACACTGACCTGATGTACTGAGATGTTAAAAAGCCCCCCCGCCCCCCCTGGGCAGGTTGGACTACCACCTGATTAACATCCTCCCTGGATACAAGCCCCTGGGTCAAAGGCAGCCTCCCACCACCAAAACCACGAAAATGTATTAGTCATCTTACGCAAATTGTGTTTCATCAATTTTAAACACATCTGATCTTTCTCTAAACCTAATGTCAGTAGTTTTTTTCCCTCACCTAACCAGACTCAGGACTCTGGAATTGATCTCGGATCTTTCACTTGAGACACCAGTTCTTTCTACACCCACCATCCTCTCCATCCACCTCCTCGCAACTAATGTTTCCTTTACAAAAGTACCATTTTCATTTTTCAATTTTCATTAACAAAATAAATTGCATCAGAACATGAATGAATATCTTATTACGTTTGCTACAAAAACATAGTCGTGTTAGAGGTTTAGTTGTATAGGAACATATTTTTTAGGAGACAGGGATAAAATATGGAATAAACTGGCAGAAAAGATCAGACTTGAGGCAATGCTGAAGTCCAAATTAAAGACCTTCCTGTTGAAAATTGGTTTTAAATACGTCCACTGTAAGTTGATGTAATCCAGTCTTTTATTTACCTGCATAGATGTGTAAAGTCAAACTTGCTTCTTATTAAATTATTTAAAATGTGTATGTTTTTCTGCTTTGTACCTTTTTGCTTTCTTATTCTTTATGCTTTGTTTGCCTGTTTTTAATGTTCATTATTCTCGAGCTTTTGGTATTGTGTTAATATGTTCTCTTTGAGGCCATGAAATGTACTATATGATTAAATATTTTATTCAAAGAAACCCTTTTCTTGCATTTCCCAGAAACATTTACATTCCTGGACAATTAAAAGACACTTTATTTGCCTTATTGTAACTGTGCCCATAAACTGTTCAATTTGCGTGGAGTGCAGAGTGCAAACGAAATGATAACGGCAGATACCCCACTTATAATTCTGCATAATATTTTAAACAATAGCTCTTTAAGTTGAGCCATACAAAAGGTAGACAAAAGCAGGCTCATCATGTCAGGCTGTCTTTGACTGGATAAAATGACAGCTGTTCCTATAGTGGGATTTATTAACTGAACTGTAGGTGGCCAATGCAATCTCTGTTTGACTTTGTAATATTTCTGGTTTACCAACTAAAGACCATCAAAAGGGGTCTGACATAAAAATATAATCTTCTTTTCCTTTCAGCTGTTCCCATTCTAGTGCCGCCATCTAACCCTGTCCTCTGCATCCTCTTCACTCACACCAACTAACTTCATGTCCTCTCTCACTATATCCATAAATGTCCTCTTTGCTCTTCCTCTAGACCTCCTGCCTGGCAGCTCCAACTTCAGCATCCTTCTACCGACATATTCACAGTCTCTCCTCTGAACATTTCCAAATCTCTAACTTTATCTCCGAAACATCTAACATGAGCTGTCCCGCTGATGTCCTCATTCCTGATCCTGTCCATCCTCGTCACTCCCAAAGAGAACCTCAACATCTTAAGCTCTGCTACCTCCAGCTCTGCCTCCTGTCTTTTCTTCAGTGCCACTGTCTCTAAGCATCATCACTGTCTCAACAACATCTCTGGTCTCACCACCGTCTTGAACATCTTTCCTTTCATTCTCGCGGATGCTCTTTTATCACACAACACACCTGACACTTTTCTCCACCCGTTCCAACCTGCGTGCACTTGCCTCTTCACCTCTTTTCCACACTCTCCGTTGCTCTGAACCGTTGACCCTAAGTACTTAAAGTCCTGCACCTTCTTCACCTGCTCCCTGTAACCTCACCGTTCCACCTGGGTCCCTCTCATTGACACACATGTATTCTGTCTTGCTGCGGCTAAGCTTCATTCCTCTGTTTTCCAGAGCAGACCTCCACCTCTCTAGATTTTCCTCCACCTGCTCTCTGCTCTCACTACAAATCACAATGTCATCTGCAAACATCATAGTCCACAGAGATTCCTGTCTAACTTCATCTGTCAGCCTGTCCATCACCAGAGCAAACAAGAAGGGGCTCAGAGCAAACTAGTCATAAATTCTACTGCCCCCTCTCCTAGACACTTCCATACCTCCACAGGTTTATCATCAGGACCAACTGCCTTTCCACTCTTCATTCTCTTCAACGTCCCCCTCATTTCACTCTTGCCAATCTTTGCTACTTCCTGCTCCACACCAGTCACCTCTTCTACTCTTTGTTCCCTTTCATTTTCCTTGTTCATCAACTCTTCAAAGTTACACTTCCATCTTTAATCACCCTAACCTGCTGCACATCCTTCCCATCTGTATCTCTCTGCCTCACCAACCTGTACAAATCCACCTCTCCCTCTTTAGTGTCCAATCTAACATACAAGTCCTCATATGCTCTTTGTTTGGCCTTTGCCACCTCTACCTTCACCTTACGCTGCATCTCCCTGTACTCCTGTCTACTCTCTTCAGTCCTCTCAGTGTCCAACTTCTTCTTAGCTAACCTCTTTCTCTGTATACACTCCTGAACTTCCTCGTTCCACCACCAAGTCTCCTTGTCCATTTTCCTCTTTCCAGATGACACACCGAGTACCCTCCTACCTGTCTCCCTGATCACATTAGCTGTAGTGGTCCAGTCATCTGGAAGCACCTCCAAACCACCCAGAGTCTGTCTCACAACATTCTTCCTTTTTCAACTTCCACCATTTCGTCCTCTGCTCTGCCTTTGTCCTCTTCATCTTCCTCACCACCAGCATCATTTTACACACCACCATCCTGTGTTGTCTGGCTACACTCTCCCCTACCAATGCTTTACAGTCACTGGTCTCTTTCATATTACAACATTTACACAAGTTGTAGTCCACCTGAGTGCTTCTACCTATGTACGTCACCCTATGTTCCTGCCTCTTCTATAAGAAAATGTTCACTACAGCCATTTCCATCCTCTT
The DNA here is from genome assembly GCF_033026475.1 of Channa argus. Taxonomy (NCBI): domain Eukaryota; kingdom Metazoa; phylum Chordata; class Actinopteri; order Anabantiformes; family Channidae; genus Channa; species Channa argus. Next base: position 5,799,906 of record NC_090206.1, read on the forward strand.
TGAAAAGTCCACTACCATCTGTCGTTCTTTGTTCCTGTCCTGAAGACCAAACCTGCCATCACATTCTCATCACCTCTGTTCCCTTCACCTACATGTCCATTGTAATCTGCATCAATCACCACTCTTTCACCTCTGGAGATGCTCTGAATCACTTCATCTAATTCAGTCCAGAATTTCTCCTTCTCTTCTAACTCACATCCTACCTGTGGGGCATAACCACTCACAACACTGAACATCACCCCTTCAATTTCAAGCTTCAGACTCATCAACCTGTCTGATACTTTTTCACCTCTAGAACGTTTCTCACAAATTCCTGTTTTCAGGATAACTCCTACTCCATTTCTCTTCCTATCTCACCCATGGTAGAACAACTTGAACCCTGCTCCTAAGCCTCTAGCCTTGCTACCTTTCCACCTGGTCTCCTGGACACACAGTATTTCGGATGCCCTTCCTGATACAACCCTCTGCATTAATCCAGATTTGGGACTTTCACAAGAAGACACTGGCTTGTGTCCCCTTGCGGTGGCATTCTGACATAAAAACTTAATACATACATGATATTTGATAATGTAAATACACCAAAACCTGTTAGCTAAAAATAATGCTTAAAAAACTGTGTAACTGTGTTACTTAGTGTGACTTGGCCATTTTTTGTTCTGCTGATTTGTGTATGTGCATGTGTGTGTAAGCGTGTGTGTGAATTGCATCGTTATCTTGTCCCAACAATAAGCATGTCTCCAGCAAGACCTCTCTTTTGCACTGTAGGGAAATTGGATTAGTGTACACACACTGACTATCTCTGACAAGGGTCAGCACACACACACACAGACACACACACAGAGCAGCCCGAGGCTAATATTGCTGAGCTAAGAATTTACAGCAGGATGTGACTATTAATGCTTTTCATTTTTCTCATGTTGCACAGCAGTGGCTGATGCATATGGCATTGAAGTCAATAAATAGAGCAACCATTTAACCTTTGGATGTGCACAGTGCTATATATGGAATATTAGCAGCTTTCCCCCTGCTGTGTGCCATCTAAAAACATGAGATGCAAAATTCCTCAAAAAAAAAGAACAATTGCACATGATGCAACAGTTTGTGTAGGTGTGATCCAGAAAGCAGAAAAGCAGAAACAATTGATTACCTCGGAGGCTAGCGCTGCATTTGCACATCACAGATATCTGAGAATAAAATAATCCTCTGACAGCTGCTTTTAAATATCTGAAAAGCAGATTGAGGCAGCAGGAGTCTTGAGATGAGTAAAATGCTCATGTGACCTGAAGGATTAAAATGTTGGACCTCGCAGGAAAACGTGGGAGGGCAGAGGGAACTGTAATGGAGTTTCCTCTAATATGTGATGCTACTAAAAGGCCCCTGAGCAAAATATTTAACCACCGAATGCCCTACTGAGCTGCTCAGTGGTCAAACAGTCACAGTCAGTTGTCCTTGGATAAATAAAGCCTGCACAGACAAAACAGAAAGATTAAATAAAATATGTAAATATGTATTTTGCATGCACATAGTTATTTAGCGGAGGAAAGAAGGTCAGCAGTACAAAACGATTTATCTTTAGCCAATGAGATTATCAACTTCATAAAGTATCCCCCTTTTGAGTCTGGTTGGGAACCTTTACAAAAATCCCGTCAATCAACATGTCAGGATTTTAAAGGCACAGCTGAATAAAAAGGAGGCCTTACTGTCCTCTCTCTCTCTCGTTAAACCTTTCATAGCTTCCACCTGGAGGTTGATCTTCAAAGCCAGATATAAGGGTTGGGCAATGCAACATCCAGGGCTAACTGGGCTCCAGCCCCTTCTGCCAAACGTGTGTGTGTTATCTGTTACCATGGCAGCCAGTGTTTTGTCTGTTTCTTCCCTCAGAAGAGTATTTTTCTTTCTGTGTGCTCCTTGTTGAACTCTCCTGTCTGCTGCACAGTATGTTTTTTCTAATGCATTGTGATTCTGGGTGTCCGTAGCACATTATATGGGCAGTATTATATATTCTGTGCAGCTATTGGAGAATCCTCAACCCTCTCAGAACTTTGTAAGCTGCTTTTTGTGTGATCTACTGTCAGCCTGAATGAGCTGTGCATTGTATTTCTAAGCCTACCTTATTACGATTGGGTATTAGGAATAAAAGCTTTCCCAGCAAACATCCAGCAAAGGAGAGAAGTCTATATTACATCTGTTGGCTGAAGTCCCGATTTTTGCATTTGTTAGAAGTATGATACAGGTTCAAAACACAACTTTATTTACAGTAGATGTAGTTGGACGTCTACAACAGGTTTGGTAGATAGACTTCTTCTAGGTCTGTTGAGGAGTTCTTCCCGTTGTTTGTGAACATACGGTGAGAGATTGGGTGTATGATTGGGTCTATTTTGTACAAGACAAGGCAAAATCAGGACTTCTCTCTAGGACCATTTTGAAGGTTTATGGACACGCTGTCTATTGTGTTGACCCCTCCCCTTTGCCCTTCCTGCCTGCCAGCTGGGTGAGTCATTATGGTGACACCTGTGCAAGTTTTAGTTAAAGTTGTGAGGTCGTTCTCAATCACTCTCTCCCCCTCTGTCCTACAAGCCACACTTTGAGCCAGTTTGTGCTAGTCGGGAAGAAATTTTGGAAGGCAGTACATGTCCACAATAACTTATCTAAACTAAAACTGATTTTTAGCTGTTTTCTATATAATTGTGTTTTGTTTTGGATGCCCTTCATATAAAAAAAAGGCTTCTTGATCATGACAAAATGCTTAAATATCCTAACATATGATGTACGTACACAGACAGTTCCTTGCCAATCGTCCAAATAATGAAATTTTATATTTACATAAAAGAAGAGTCTTGTCCAGATTTGTGGACAAACGGGCATCATATGGACATCTCGTGGCACGTTTTGTCTCCAAGTCTTGTGAATGTCAAATTTAAACATCCATTACTCACAAGTTTGAAAATTAGGTTTTTTTTTTCAATATCTAGTTAAGATGTCTTCAAAGTATGTTGGGAAGATTTTTAATGTTTTGCTCATAATCCTAATCTATTTCATTATCAGTATCATTTATAGTTAAAATGCATCAGTGCAGATGTTTTTGGACAGATGTCATACACGTACCACTGAAACCCGTGTTATCCCCCAGATACTTAAAGCAATTAAATCACTGTGTTTTTCTTATAAAGTTCTCAATGTTTCCAGGCCATTCTGGAAAATTTTATTCATAAACTTACCCATATTCACACAGAATCTTGAGTGTGTGTACATGCTTGTAGCTTTTAATTTTAATTCTTAACTGCTGCATCATGCTGCCTTTTATATTAAATCAGTCTTGTGCACAGTGAGGAAAACACGTTTCCTTTGCAGTTAAAGTATAGACTAGATAAAACTAGTAGTGATAGGAATAGAAATATGGACTACATACAACTGTGTGCAGAGGGAGCTTGCAATAATTACTTATGTGCTACAGACATGAATCTGCAAGTAGTAACTTAGGTGCAAATTGTAGGACATGTGCAAATTAAATGATGTCACATGTCAGTGGCAAATTAGTGGCAGAAAAACAACAGTAACAAGTGTCCAAGTTAAGTTAAAAAAAAACTGAACCACATGGTGATAATAAAAATAATAGCAGCAGTAACATTACCAAATGTGCAAATTGACATGAAGCATTTAGTCAAATGTGCGAATTGAGACAGAGCATTCAGTCGGGCTGCTCTATGGGATCCAGTCTGTGTCCTCTGGCTACCTGTTGAAGAGTCTATTGGCTGAGGGGAAGAAGGAGTTGCATTATCTGGAGGACCTGCATTTCGCACCTTTAGCCTGAGGGTAGGAGTGTGAACATTCTCTGTTGGTGGTAGGTCTGGTTCTTGAGTATGGAAGCAGCTCTCCTGTGGACTCCTGTGCTGCATGAGTGTCAGGGTGAGCACCTCATTAATGTGGAGTTCTCGTCTTCTTCCTGAAGTCCACTATCCTTTCCTTCATCTTGTCTGTGTTGAGGGTGAGGCTGTTGTCCTCACACCATGTCCTCCGACTGGCCTCATTCCTCCTGTAGGCCGCTTCATCATTGCGGTGTCCTCAGCAAACTTCGGGATGATGTTGTCCTTGTTGGAGGTGACAGTCATGTGTGTAGAGGACGGGGCTGAGAACACACCCCTTTGGGGTCCCACTGTTTATAATTGTTGAGATCTGTTTGGCATGCTGCTCTGAAAGCGGGCCAGCACCACTCTCTCAAAACACTTTTCATAATGATTGGAATGACTGGCCTGTAGTCACTCATACAGGTTGTGGGGTTCTTCTTTGGAAGGGGGATAATGGTTGTGGTCTTATAGCAGGTGGATAAAGTGCTCTGAGGGAGAGGTTAAAGATGGAAGTGAGTCCTGTACATCAGCCAGCTCCGTAGGCCCCGCCAAGGGACGTTGTCTGGACCTGCTGCTATGTGGGGGTTGATCCTGAGCTTTGTGTACCTTAGCTGACGAGACAGTAAGTAAGTGGGAGGGGAGTTGGGTGGTCCACGTGTGCGTGTCTTCTTTCTGTATCGGTGCTTTAGGTCTCGAAGCTGGTGTAGAAGGTGTCCTGCCTCACTTGCGTCGTCGTCTACAGAGCGCTCTCCTCGGGTCAGCTGCCTCCCTTGAGTCTGGTGTTTCAGGGCGTTCCTGGGGGTGGTGGCAATGGCTATGGGAGTGAACAATGATTTGTAGCTCCGGAAACTAGCAATGTCTACTCTGTTATATGTTAACAATGCTTGACATTTGTGCGATGTAGAGCTGAAAAACGAACAAAAGAAGAAGGCATTCAAGAGCAGAGCGGGCAAACGGGTCTGCCTTGAGGGGCGGCATGATATCATACACTGTGAGTGTGCCTGCCCTACAAGTTTTTTTTTTCATCTTCACTCCCTGCAGGGCTGACCTAAAGCATACCTGAGCCAGTGATGCGCCAGAAATCAGTGTCCTTGTTTGTGGCAGTCTCCTAAAATTGTGTTGATAGACTACTGAGTTGTTTTTTCGAGTCATGTTTTGTGTCACAAGTAATTGCTGCCCAGATTATGATGAGGCAATTTTTTGAGTGAATGAAATACTTAATGATGCCATGTCAGAAAGAACCAATACATTAGAAAGCTGTCAACCTTTTAGAGGTCTTTACATATCAATGACACACAGCTAAGCGCTAAGAATGATACACATGAAACAGTGTAAAGCAGGGATCTATCCACATGCCTGCAGGGGGATCTCAAAGGGGTCAAAAGAAGGCCACCAGGCGCCTGGCTCCAATTCTGGCATTTGAAATTTTTGGTTTTGCATAAAATATCTTGAAGTTCAAGATCCCAAAAGAGGATGAATTCTAATGATTTAGGTGATTCTGAAACACCAATTCAGTGAGCAGGTCAAAATGTCACCTTGGCCGATAGTTTGGTGTTTGGTCAAGTAACAGAGGTGAAGGACTCAACTCACATGATTTGATTCGAGTCAGACTAGAGTTGCTGAATGTCTTTTTTTATTGGTTGGCCAAAGCAAACATTTCACCATGACCACTGCTTTGCTTTTTGCCTTTGGGCTGGCTCCTATATACAGTACATATAATATTTATGACTATAGTGGCGGGTCAAAAGCAGAGTTCTTAAGTTACTTAAGAACTCTACGTTAAATGTTTGTTTCATGCATTTAACGATTAATGTATGTTAATTTAAAGCTATTTATCAAGAAAGCTATTGAAACACACAAGGTTCATTTACGTTAGTGTAATATGATGTAGAATGTAACGTTATTTATTCTTTAACATGACACTGAAATTTCATCATTTGTACTGTACGTGAACGTTTTTTTGTTTTGTTAGTTCCCCACATTGTTTTTAGCTGAGGGAAAATGTGTGATTCTGCACATGAAAATACCCAAGTGTTGCTTGTAAGCAGGGTAAGTGGTGTAATGTTTGGCTCTAACTTATGTACTTCTACCATGGTTCAGTAGACGCATGTCATCAATACCCCCATCAGTGCAGCTCTTCAAAGGCTCTTTCGCTTCAGTTTCTGACATTCACATGTCACCGTGCCAGAGTAAACCTCTGTCTACCTCACAGTCTAATGGGTTTGGCAATACTTTTGTCTTGAAGATTGCAGCTTTCAGGCTCTGTCTCACCATCTGACAGACAAGACTGTTGTGGTCTGAGGGCAGCAAAATATAGGTGTGTGTCTGTCTCTAGTGTGTGTGAGAAAAGGACAGAGCAGAATTAGGCATTTGGAACACCAGCGTTTATGTCCACATTAATAATTCAACCATTGACTCCACAGTAGAATTTGTGACCTAAATATTTCTTGTAAATATTTTTACATTAGGTTAAGGGTTAGTCCAGAACCTTTAATCATAATTGGTTACGGCAGGGATAAAAAATTTTCTGTCTAGTGATGAAATGGAATTACTTTTAGTGTTTTGTAATTTAGTACAACAGAAAAATTGTCTTATCCCGTCTCTTTTTTGGTCTTAATTTAGTTCATATGATTTATACTAGAAATTATTCATACACAATATTGCCAGAAATCCTCCATTAGTATGGAAAGCAGGTGGTATTGAACAGTCACCTGTGATAGTACATATAAAACAATGATTAAAAAAAAACAAAGGTTTTTAAGGGTCTAAGTTATCTAAAGTAAGTTTTTTTTATTGTATTGTTCAAAGGGCAATTCTTTTTTTTAAATTAGCAATGAGTTGTCCCCAATCAGAGTGCTGCTTTGTTTACGTGTGTACATAGGGAGGTTTATGTGGTGGTGAAATAGGAAGTAATTGAACTATTGCAAAATTATCCTAAGAAAAAAGCTAGTTTGATTAGATTTAGCTGCTTAGAAAAAGAATTTCAAACTTCATAAGAAAAAAAAGAAAATTACAAGAAAAAACATGTTAAAAAACACCAACAAAATGTATTCGAATTTGTTGGAAAAGGTGCCGACTTGTTCAGTTTAGTTTCTCCTCTGTCGGCTCTCTGTCTAACGGAGGGTAGGGCAGCTCCCCCAAACCCACGGTGTGTTGCAGGAAAAGAGGAAACCTCAGGTTGACCACGTCTTTTATTACTGTAAGAATATGTGCAGTTTTAAATCATTGAGTTCAAAGCCCTAAAGGTCCGTTCACCAGTCCGTTGCCAGACAAGCAGAAGCGTTCAGGGAACACAGGTTTGTCAGCTCTGCCCGTGGTCTCCGTCCACTGATGTGTTAACACAGTGAGGTTGTTGATGAATCGCTGGTTGCTCTGAAAGCGCTAAATATGTTACGTTCAGCCTAAGAACTGGGAGAGTTCTGGTGGACCCCCTCCCTCTGCCAGCTGGACCTGCTAAACAGAGAGGGGAAAGGATCAGTGTGTGATAGTCACTGATTTCTATAATCTAGATTATGAAAGAGTTGCTTGTAATGCTTACAATTATTGCCAACAGAAAACAAATACTACCTGAGAAATTAAAAAGTGTATGTAATAAGGCAGTAAATGCAACCGCAAGGGGGCACAAGCCAGTGTCTTCTTGTGCCAGTCCCAAGTCTGGATAAATGCAGAGGGTTGTGGCAGGAAGGGCATCCGACGTAAAACACATGCCAAATCAAACATGCGAATCGTGACAAAGACTTCCATACCGGATCGGTCGGGGCCCGGATTAACAACGACCGCCACCGGTGCTGTTGACCTACAGGGTACCGGTGGAAATTGGACTACTGTTGGTCGAAGACGAAGAAGAAGAGGAGGAAGGTGTGTTCGTAGGCAGAGAGAGAAGAGGAAAGCTAAGAATGTAGGACTGACAGTAGGGACTTTGAATGTTGGTACTATGACAGGGAAGGCTAGGGAGTTGATCGACATGATGCAGAGAAGGAAGGTGGACATACTGTGTGTCCAGGAGACCAGGTGGAAAGGTAGCAAGGCTAGAAGCTTAGGAGCAGGGTTTAAGTTGTTTTACCATGGGTCAGATAGGAAGAGAAATGGAGTAGGAGTTATATTGAAAGAGGGTTTTGTGAGGAATGTTCTAGAGGTGAAAAGAGTATCAGACAGGTTGATGAGTCTGAAGCTGGAAGTTGAAGGGGTGATGTTCAATGTTTTGAGTGGTTATGCCCCACAGGTAGGATGTGAGTTAGAAGAGAAGGAGAAATTCTGGAGTGAGTTAGATGAAGTGATGCAGAGCATCCCCAGAGGTGAGAGAGTTGTCATTGGTGCAGATTTCAATGGGCATGTAGGTGAAGGGAACAGAGGTGATGAGACTGTTATGGGCAGGTTTGGTGTTCAGGACAGGAACGCAGAAGGTCAGATGGTGGTTGACTTTGCAAAGAGGATGGAAATGGCTGTAGTAAACACTTTCTTTCAGAAGAGGCAGGAACATAGGGTGACGTACAAGAGCGGAGGGAGAAGCACTCAGGTAGACTACATCTTGTGTAGACGTTGTAATCTGAAAGAGATCAGTGACTGTAAAGCATTGGTAGGGGAGAGTGTAGCCAGACAACACAGGATGGTGGTGTGTAAAATGATGCTGGTGGTGAGGAAGATAAGGAGGACTAAGGCAGAGCAGAGGACGAAGTGGTGGAAGTTGAAAAAGGAAGAATGTCGTTTAGTTTTCAGGGAGGAGCTGAGACACACTCTGGGTGGTTTGGAGGTGCTTCCAGATGACTGGACTACTACAGCTAATTTGGTCAGGGAGACAGGTAGGAGGGTACTCGGTGTGTCATCTGGAAAGAGGAAAGCGGACAAGGAGACTTGGTGGTGGAACGAGGAAGTTCAGGAGTGTATACAGAGAAAGAGGTTAGCTAAGAAGAAGTGGGACACTGAGAGGACTGAAGAGAGTAGACAGGAGTACAGGGAGATACAGCGTAAGGTGAAGATAGAGGTGGCAAAGGCCAAACAAAGAGCATATGAGGACTTGTATGCTAGGTTGGACACTAAAGAGGGAGAGGTGGATTTGTACAGGTTGGCAAGACAAAGAGATAGAGATAGAAAGGATGTGCAGCAGGTTAGGGTGATTAAAGATAAGGATGGAAATGTATTGACAGGTGCCAGGAGTGTGATGGGAAGATGGAAGGAGAACTTTGAAGAGTTGATGAACGAGGAAAATGAAAGGGAACGAAGAGTAGAAGAGGTGACTGGTGTGGAGCAGGAAGTAGCAAAGATTAGTAAGAGTGAAGTGAGGAGGACATTGAAGAGGATGAAGAGCGGAAAAGCAGTTGGTCCTGATGACATACCTGTGGAGGTATGGAAGTGTCTAGGAGAGGTGGCAGTAGAGTTTTTGACTAGTTTGTTTAACAAGATCTTGGAGAGTGAGAGGATGCCAGAGGACTGGAGGAAAAGTGTACTGGTACCAATTTTTAAGAACAAGGGAGATGTGCAGAGCTGTGGCAACTACAGAGGAATAAAGCTGATGAGTCACACAATGAAGTTGTGGGAAAGAGTAGTGGAAGCTCGGCTAAGGGCAGAGGTGAACATTTGTGAGCAGCAATATGGTTTCATGCCTAGAAAGAGACAACAGATGCAGTATTTGCTTTGAGGATGCTGATGGAGAAGTACAGAGAGGGTCATAGGGAGTTGCATTGTGTCTTCGTAGATTTAGAAAAAGCGTATGACAGGGTGCCGAGAGAGGAGCTGTGGTATTGTATGAAGACGTCTGGAGTGGCAGAGAAGTATGTTAGAGTGGTGCAGGACATGTATGAGAGCTGTAAGACAGTGGTGAGGTGTGCTGTAGGTGTGACAGAGGAGTTTAAGGTGGAGGTGGGTCTGCATCAAGGATCGGCTTTGAGCCCGTTCTTGTTTGCTCTGGTGATGGACAGACTGACAGATGAGGTTAGACAAGAATCTCCCTGGACTATGATGTTTGCAGATGACATTGTTATTTGTAGTGAGAGCAGGGAGCAGGTGGAGGAAAATCTAAAGAGGTGGAGGTCTGCTCTGGAAAACAGAGGAATGAAGCTTAGCCGCAGCAAGACAGAATACATGTGTGTGAATGAGAGGGACCCAGGTGGAATGGTGAGGTTACAGGGAGCAGAGGTGAAGAAGGTGCAGGACTTTAAGTACTTAGGGTCAACGGTTCAGAGCAACGGTGAGTGTGGAAAAGAGGTGAAGAGGCGAGTGCAGGCAGGTTGGAACGGGTGGAGAAAAGTGTCAGGTGTGTTGTGTGATAAAAGAGTATCAGCGAGAATGAAAGGAAAGGTGTTCAAGACGGTGGTGAGACCAGCAATGTTGTTCGGCTTAGAGACAGTGGCACTGAAGAAAAGACAGGAGGCAGAGCTGGAGGTAGCAGAGCTTAAGATGTTGAGGTTCTCTTTGGGAGTGACGAGGATGGACAGGATCAGGAATGAGTACATCAGAGGGACAGCTCATGTTAAATGTTTTGGAGATAAAGTCAGAGAGGCCAGATTGAGGTGGTTTGGACATGTTCAGAGGAGAAACTGTGAATATATCGGTAGAAGGATGCTGAGGTTGGAGCTGCCAGGCAGGAGGTCTAGAGGAAAACCAAAGAGGAGATTTATGGATGTAGTGAGGGAGGACATGAAGTTAGTTGGTGTGAGTGAAGAGGATGCAGAGGATAGAGTTAGATGGAGGCACATGATTCGCTGTGGCGACCCCTGAAAGGGAGCAGCCGAAAGGAAAAGAAGAAGAAGATGTAATAAGGCAGTAAAAAAACTATACAGTGTTGTTATGGCTCAACGATTTCTAACCAGTACAGCAGTTGTACCTGTAGGCTAGTTACAATTGTACATGTGGTTTATAGCACCAGCACGAGTTTCCTCCCGGTAGTTTTCTTTCTATAATGGTGTATCATATTACTTATCTTACTCAGGGGTGGATCTAGAGTTATTTTATTGACATAGCCAGAATGGGACACATGCTGACACAGCACGTTAGCCCCCCAAACCCACCTTCATACCTCACTGTCCCAGTACATGATTTTCCCTCCTGTGTGTTATCGCAGCATGTTTTTTGTAACACAATGTGGCCATTTGATTTTTATAAGTTCATAGCACGGCTGCAAATCATTTGTCCATGGAAACATATTACTGAAAAGAGTCAGTGTGTTGGGACCTGTATTTTGTAGAAAGTTACAGATGGGGATTTTATTGACTGAGATTTAACCAATGTTTTTCTCATCAGTCTGGTCCTTAGGTGATTGCTTCATAGATTTGTTACAGACAAATTATTAAAGGGAAATGTATTTACTAGAGCACCAAAGCCCTTTATAGAACTAGAATAACGTGTGTCACTGTCCTCTGTATTTATTATTGTATATTTCACCAGATAAAAAAATGCTACAAACTCCTCTGCCTTTGAAATTGCTCCAGGGCACAACCATCTTCACCAAACTGGACCTCCGGAATGCAGACCATCTGGTCCGGATCTGGGAAATGGACTAGTGGAAGATCACCTTCAACACACCCATCGGCCATTTTGAGTACCTGGTAATGCCCTTCGGACTCGTCAACGCCCCAGCAGTCTTTCAGAATCTGGTCAATGATGTTCTAAGCGACGTGATAAACAAGCTTGCCTTCATCTACCTAGATGATATTCTGATTTACTCCTATTCTGATACCGAGCATGTCTAACATCTCCGAAGGGTACCCCAGCGTCTCTTACAGAACAACCTGTTTGTGAAATCAGAGAAATGCAAGTTCCACTCCACCACCATCTCCCTCCTGGGCTTCATCTTATCGGCAGGCAGCATGAAGATGGACCTCTCTAAGGTGGAGGCAGTCCAGAAATGTCCAACCCCAGAGAATTGGAAATAGCTGCAACGCTTCCTTTGTTTTGCTAACTTTTAAAGTTGTTTGTTAAAGGACAACAGCTCCATTGCTGCCCCTTTGCACTCTCTTACCTCAACTAAAAAAACCTTTGCCTGGATCCCAGAAGCCAATAAAACATTTAGCTTCCTGAAGAGTCGTTTCAGTTCAGCCCCAATCCTAACACTCCCTGATCCAAAGCTAGATTGACGCCTCTGACACTGGAGTAGGCGCTGTCCTCTCTCAGTGCTTCCGTGAGGATCATCAGATCCACCCATACGCCTTCTTTTCCTATTGTTTAACCCCAGCTGAAAGCAATTATGACATTTGTAACAGAAAGCTCCTAGCAGTCAAGCTGGCCCTTGAAGAGTGGCGCCATTGGCTTGAGGGAGCAGAATACCCCTAAGATCCTGGAATACCTAAACCCTGCTCAGAGAACTGAACCTCCATCTGGCTCATTTGGGCACTTTTGTTTATTTTGTTTGTTTTTTTCAGCTTCAATTTCACCCTCACTTACTGCCTGGTTCCGAAAACAACAATTTAAACGCTCCAATGAGCCAGAGGCACCTAAGTTCATACTACCACCTAGGAGTAACCCAGTTAGACATTTCATCAATCATGTCCTCCTGATTGCCATTTTTGTTCCCAATCTCCTTCAATCCAAGCTCCTGCAATGCCACTCTTCCAATCTGTTTATGGCTTGTACCAAATTATTACAATTAGTACAAAGTATTATAGTAAGAATTCTGGTGGTCATCCATGATCCAAAACATCAAGGAGTTTGTCTCTGCCTGTTCTACCTGCACCCAAGCCAAAACTAGCAAAAACCCTCCTAGTTTCGTCACTGGCCTTCCTCCATCATCTGGTTACACTACCATCCTCACAGTTGTTGACCAGTTCTCCAAGATAGTTAATTTAATTCCCCTTCTTAGACTACCATCTGCGAAAGAGGCAGCTTGTAAGGTACTAGTTTTAGGATTGGACCCAATAAGGTGCTTGACACAACTGCTCAGTTTAAATAAGGTTTATTATAAAATAAAATAGTTGGCGAAAACAGGATGGAGATGTGGTAAGTCCTCCAAGTTGCTAGATAGTGCTGAACTCCAGTCTATGAAAGAGGACACGAAGATGAGTATCTTGACAGTGACTTGTGATATATAGTGTCTGAACATGAAAACAAAACTTACTAGAGTAAGTGGGAGGATGAACAGAGTCTAGAGGAGAAGCAAAGTTCTTATGGGGAAGACTGGAGTATGGTCCTGGTAAAGTAGACGAATGTTCAGATGCGGCGGGGTTTAGTAACTTCAATCTGAAGATATAATATGTGATATACTGTAATATGCAAACATTGGTATGAGAGTTTTTACAGTGGATATTTTCTTGAAGTCCTTGATACTGGTAACTTTAACACATGATGGATACTCGTCTGAGTTCCGCATTAGAGTGGTAGAAGATAATCACATAGCTTGGTAAAAACGTGTAAAACGGTAAAAAGGAATGTTGGTAAATCTTCACCTTACACTCACATGGTTACAAGGGCTTGAGAAGAACTTAAACCTTCATGGGCAGATAACAGTTCTCATAATCCTGGTCATTCATAAGGTTGGCAACAGAGAGTCAATTGGGAGGGTTACTCAGATAACCAAAGTAGCAAAAAACGTAACGTGGTCTAAACCGTAGATAGCAAAGATGATCTAGCTGAACGCTGGAAAACTGCGGTGAGAAAGCAGACAATCTGGCAGCTTGGTGAGGGAACTGAGGAGGTATATAAACAGAGGGGGGAGAGCAGTTGAAAGAAATAATGTGACGGGACCAGGAACCGGAAGTGGCTTCAAAATAAAAGTCTTGAAGGGGGAAGTGAAGTTGGGGATCCTGACACAACCCAACTTCTCCGACATGTCTTCGGGATCTTTGGCGCCCAGTTTATAGTCAAGTTCTTGAAAGAATTGTACAGGTTGCTTAGGGTCACTGACTGTGGATGAAACCCAGAAGAGAGATTGACAAATGGTCAGTTTGAGAGGTTAAATTGGGATCATGAGACTTTGTCCTTCTGGTCTAAGAACATGGTCATGGTAGAGTATGCCCATAACTCATTACCATCTTCCGCTACCTTTTCATGTGGTCTATGGATAACAACCCCCTATATTCAAGATCCAGGAGAAGGACTATTCAGTTGCCTCAGCCCAAGCCTGTGCACTCAGATTCCACCTCGCTTTGAGATGAGCTCGTCAGGGCCTCCATCAGACTGTCTACAGCTCCAGGCGAAAGGTTGACAAGCATCACATCCCTGCACCTGGATATCTGAACGGACAACAAATGTGGCTTTCATCTGCAGACCTGCCTCTCCGAATGAAGAGCAGGAAGTTGGCTCCCGGTTTGTTGCTCTAGTCTCCATCTCTAAGGTCATCACCCCCATGGCAGTTAGGTTGCATCTCCCCAGGCCACTGAGAGTTCATCCCATATTCCATGTCTCCCGGGTTAAGCCTGTCACCCAGAGTAACCTTGACTGTTATTTGGATCTAGGATAAGGGAGTATTTTAATTTGGACTTGTGTATCAGACCTTGGACAGATGTTGTACTCACCTTCTCTTTTGTTCTCAGTGACAGGCCTCCCCTCCTCAACCGCAAAGAATACTGCTATCCTGAAATCATACTTACTATCCTTCAGATCAACATTCATCAATTCAGTTTTTATAACCAATAAACATTTACCTTCTTCCTGTGTTCTGTGCTTTTAGGGCCTAACACAAATCTGCTATAACATAGAAAACAAGGATTATGACAACAAATCCAGAGTTTTAGATAACATTAGTTAGACTACACATCGGAATACACTTAGCCGAGTTTTAAAATACACTAATGGAAACTAAAGAGTACTCTCTGATCAGCAGCAGCGGTGTCTATAGCTTGGCGATGCATTTAGACTCTGTAAGCTGGCAGGATTTGTGGGCGGGTGAGTCAGTGAGGAATCAACTTTCTTTTCCCTGTTGCTTAAGTCCAGACATATTGCAGCCCAATGCTTTATGATACAAAAATAACAGCGTGGAGCCAGAGTATGACAGCAGAATCAAATTCTTTGGCTGTGTGAGCCATGCAGTAGGAACACGGCTACTTGTGGTGCTATTTTTGAAGTCTCTCACCAACATAACAGGCAGCATTTTGATACAAAGTGAAGTAAATTTTCAGCGTACACTGATTGCTAACAGATGATTTCTTTAATTGCTGTGAAAACAAGCACAAACATAAAATGTGTTGCAGCTCAAACTTAACCAGAAACGCTTATTTTTTTCCTGTCTGCCTCCTCTGTCAGTGTACTTTTTTGTTTTTTGGGTTCAATATATCATCTGGAAAAAACAAATATAACCACATTAAAAACTTTCAGTTTATTATTCCTTTTGCAAGAACCTAATCTACTTCTACCATTTCATGGATCTTATACTCTGGATAAGTGTGAATGACAATTATCAGCCCATTCTTCTGGCTTGGCAGGTCCTCTACTACCCACTGCCATAGTTTTTATGAGCATGGCATCATAATATGTAATATAACAGCATGCCAGAGTTGTAGGAGGATGAGGAAAGGGTGGATAGGTGACAAAACATGAGACTATGATTCAAGGAACATTTGGTGTCCTGTGTAAACCTGCCTGAACCCAAGCACAATCATAAATAATAATTACTCACAAAAAGTTAGGAATATTCGAGTTTTGCGCAAATAATAGCATCAAAACATTTGGACAATTAGGAGGAATCTCTGTGCAACAAAAAAGGGGGGAAGGTCAAAACTGGATGCACACAATCGTTTGAAGGCGGCACTGCATTAAAAACAGGCATGATTCTCTACTGGTCTTTACTGCATGGCCTCCGAATCACTTCCAGAATCCCTGTCTGTGAACACAGGTCACCGTTCAATCCAGCAGTATCATGTAAAGTAGAAGCCATATGTGATCAAGATCCAGAAACACCATAGAGTTTTCTGGGCCAAAGGTCATTTAAAATGGTCTGAGGCAAAACAGAAAACTGTTCTGTGGTCACATAAATCAAAATTGTAAATCTTTTTGGAAACCAAGGGATGCTGTATTCTGCAGACTAAAGAGGAGAGGACCATCCAGGTTGTTATCAGCGGACAGTTGAATAACCTGCATCTCTGATGTATGGGGCTGCATTAGTGCCTATGGTGTGAGCAGCTTACACATCTGGAAAGACACCATCAATGCTGAAAAGTACATAGAGCAACATATGCTCCATCCAGACAACGTCTCTTTCAGGGAAGGCCTGGCATATGTCAGCAAGATAATGCTAAACCACATACTGCATCCATCACAACAGCATGGCTTTGCAGGAGAACAGTCCAGGTGCTGAACTGGCCTGCCTGCAAGTCCAGACCTTTCACCAATAGAAAGCATATGGTGAATCATAAAACAAAATACCCAGCAACAAAGGGCCAGGACTGTTGAGCAGCTAGAATCCTGCATCAGACAAGAATGAGACAACATTCCTCTTCTAAAACTCCAGCACCTTGTCTCCTCATTTCCCAGAAGGGAAGGGGATGCTACACAATGTAAACATCACCCTCTTTCAACTTTTCTGAGATGTGTCGCTGCCATCAAATTCAAAATGAGCTAAAATTTTCCATGAAATGGTCAAATGTCTTAGTTTCAACATCTGATATGCTGTTTATGTTATATTGTGAATAAAAGGTAGGTTGATGAGATTTGCAAATCATTGCATTCTGTTAAGTTTTACACATCATCCCAACTTCTTTGTAATTGTGGTTGTGTAATAAGATGTAATTTGCATTTTATTGTAGAGCAAATATTTTGCATTTTGATATACTTTTATTACACTCGAACAAACAGCTGTTGGTTCTGGGTTCACATTTAAATACTGTTGATTATGATGATGATATTTGTGATATTAGGTACCTATTACATCAGTGTTCATCAGACTTAACTTTAGATGCAGCATAAAAGCATAAAATCTGATTCAGTATGTTCGTTTCTTAGTAACGCAGTGAGCTACATGTCAACATATAAACATTGCTCATCCTCCTTTCCTGAATCCAAAAAACAGGTCAGTAACTCAGACAGTAAATTGACCTTTCTAAAGGCTGTCTTACACATGGTAACAGTGGACAAGACAACATTTTCAAATATGTCTTCAGCAGATGGCACAGCATTTTCATGTGACCTCTGTAGGTTTATTTCAATTGTTTTTGACAGTTTTTATGCTGCATCTAAAGTTATGTCTGATGAACACTGATGTAATAGGTAACTCCAGCTCCTCCTAATCTCCTGATCGTGTCAGTGTGTAGTTACAAAAGCGCTATATAAATGTAGACCATTCACCACTATTACTCATTACATTTAGCAGAGTAAGACTCTGTTGATTGGCAAGATTAATAACTGCCTATAAGTCATAACTCAACAGCATAGCAACTATGGCTGGTTGACATCTCCTCTTTCTTCACAGCACATGTAAATCGGTCAGCTGATCACTCTTGAAAAAGGTCAGCTTCTCATTACCCTGCAACTCTTCCACACGCTGCAACACCTTCATCAACCACACACTCACTTTTTGTGATTTAGTAGACAAAAAGTTCATAGCAGAAAAACCAACAAACATCTACTGTAGACTTGCCATTCTAATTCCCAAAAATTAAACAGATTTTTAATTCGCCACATTTTCTGTGAATGTGATGTTTCCCATTCTTATAGTAGTGTTATGATACTGTGGTCACCTGACCTTCACAGGAAAACACTCCTGACTTCTTTGACCCTCTGCAGAAACAACTGCTGTATTATTTAACTCAGACACTCTTATATTTCCATAGACACCACTACACTTCATTCAACCACTTCCTATTAGTTAAAGAGATGGAGAAGCTTGTGGACAGATGATGGTCATTCATGAGAGCAGGAGCCAGAAACTGGTTCCTATTCGACTTCTGTAAATAATACGTTCCTAGATATAAGCAAACACACACAAGTATAATCGAAAATGAGTTGCTGTTTGTCTCTTAGACACACTCTGTTATCTCGTGTGCTTGTGTTTAGGTTTTGGGGTTCCGATCCAAAACCTCTACTGAAAAAAGCCCTCGCCAAAGAAAAAGACAGCACAAAAACCAACCAACGTCTCATATTTTAATACTTTTTTTCCTCTTTAAACAACTTTTAAAACTACTTCAGCCTGAAATCTACACATTAAGGAAGAATGCAACACACCTCTTTAAAAAGCAAAAAAAAAAAACACACGAGTGGAGAATTGTTGAGAAATTTTCACACCACAAAAGCATATTTGTCACTATCAGTAGCACTTAAATCCCGTCTCTTAACTCTGCTCTTATGCGTATGTCTCTCTCAGTGTTTCTCTCGATTTCAAAACTCAACTAGCAGGTTCCTATGTTCAATAAATGTAATTTTACCACTACAGTACTACACAAGTCAAATGCAGTAGTATCACAAAGGTCTTTACTACTGAGAGGAACATCTTCAGATCTTTGTACTTGTGCAGCTCAATGTCTCTCTGTTGCAGTAGATTTTTATATCCTTAGCTGTGGAAAATCCCCTTTAAGAGTTTATCAAAATAAATATAGTTTAAAGTGTTTATCTTTGTTTCAAAATATCTGTCAGTTATTTTCCCGCAGGTTCCGATCCCGACTTAAATCCAGATTTTAGTTGTGTTTAGTGCACATCAATACAGAAAAACATTTATTAACCTGGTGCAGGTTAAAAAAACAAAAAAAATTAAGATGGATTAAGATTGGCATTACCAGATTTCCAACAACTACTTTTTACAATATTTTTTGTGGAGAGTGAGGAAATATGTTCTCTGGTCTTTGCACAGAGATGGCAGACAGAATTGTGATATGTGAAAATATACTTTTGCTTTTAGAAGATGCAGCAGATTTATCATAAAGCTATATATTTGCCTAAAATTGACAGTATAAAGAGTGACATACATTTCCTCTATACTCATTTTTGTGAAATGCTTATCGGACGAGCTGAGAACAAACATACATTAATTTAAAGTACTTGTACTTGCAAAAGCTTAACTATACTGAGCTATATCTTACACAGTTTGATATACAGTACTGAATACAGTATTTCAAATACAGTGAATACAGGCCAGAGCATGACAGTCACAGACACCACAGTGTCATTTGTTATGAATGCTCCATAGTTGGTATTGAACACAGATTCTAGAAGGAATAAAATTAAGTATTCACCTCTGCTTTCACAGTCAACATTGACTGTAGAATCCGATACTATCTGAAAATTGTAAGCCTGGCCACAAACATTTGCAACTCACTGTAAATTTTGCATTAAGACAGCATTTTAAAATATTTATGGTGATGGTACCACATTAAAAGGTAGTAACTGTTGTACCGAAGGACCCAAAGCTGCATACATACACACTAATATTACATTCCTTCATTTAAAAAATGTCATAAATAATAAAAGTCTTGTGTGCATCTGGATCAAAAAGTCACGGACAGGATGTGAATATAAAGAATTATGGATGAGTGCACTGCAGCCATAATCAGAGTGGTTTCATTGACAGATGTAAACTCCTAGATGTACCCTGGACTGAGCTCCAGACAAACAAGCATCAATAGACAACACAGTGCTAGATTAATGAGGCTCAGGATGATGTTAGACCCCATCCAACCTATACGTAGATCCTCCTGAGTTAAGCTTGCCTATTTATTTTGCTGTCTGCAAACCAATCTGGCATGTTCCTTGTGTTAGCAGCAGACGACAACAAGGTTTATGAGAATCTCTGAGATGCTGACATCTTGACTGCATCTTGTCTGTAAATATTTATTTGTTTGTTCCTCCAGGCAGCACAGTACAACACGAAACTGACCCATTATATTTACTCTCTCAAGTCAAGCTGTGAAAGGTTTGTAATTCCCTAACTGGGGAGAAAAGCAAATCCTGTTTAAACCCTGATTAGTACAAATATTTGTACTGTATTTTAAAGTATCACGTGAAAGTAAATCTGATGAAATAACTTAAATTCAAGAATGATCTTTTTCTTCCGGTCTCATTTAAGACCATTGCATTCCTTCCCATTACATGAGGTGAGTATCTTCATAATAACCCTTGTTATCGCTTTGAATATCCATCCATTATTTGTTAATCGGAGCCTGGACCCTTTCCCAGCTGTCATTGGGTGAGAGGGTACAAACCTGGACAGGTTACCAGTCTATTCCATGCAACCATTCACACTCCCCTTTACAGCTACACTAATGCTGATAACCCTTGATAGCTTGTGTTAAAAAAATCCTAAATACCTCTTTTGGTAAAAGTTTACTTCTGATATCAACTTTAATCTATCTGAATTAGCATTTGCGTGATTATTGTAAAGTGCCAAATAATCTGCAGTGATTTGATTATGGATTGATTGGTAAGTTCACAGAACCGTAAAATGTAGCTGAGTAAAACTGTTATAGAGTTTATCTTTTGCTGTTCAACTTTGTTTCAGCCTGCAAAAGTAATTATTGAAAATCAGAGAAAACCCATTATTTTCAATGTGATTTAACTCAGTTTACACTGAAATTCACTCTGTATCCCAGGGCTGCTCCACCAAAAGGCAAACATGTAAAAAAAATAAAATAAAAATTATACCAGCACTTAACAATCAAGGAAAAACATCCACGCCAACACAATCTTAAGTAGCTGAATTGCTATTCAATTGAATTTTCATATAGAGCCTCACTAGGGTTGATTGAGCAACAATATAGACTAATGTACAAGTGTTCTTGTTCAGTTTTTTTTATACTGAGGGTCTCGCCTGATGCCTATGTCTATTTAAAACATTTGGAAATTTCTGAGGATTTTGGAGAATAAATTAGCCACTGTCACATCTTTGCAAAGTGCAACATGTGCTGTGTGAGAGTGAAACAACTGTGCTTAGTGGAATCTAGCTCTTGAAAACTGTGTTTTGATACAACTAAACTACACTTTGTAGGGAACGTAGGGAACAAACTGTATTTAAACTGTGAAATCAGGCACAAATGCACAAAAATGTTTTTAAAATCCCTTTGTAGTGTAATGTCTACATTTCTTAGCTTGAGAAAAGACTTACTTGATCCAGACAAAAACAATTTGGGTGTTAACTTGTGATTTCCAAATTAACACATTACAATTCTTTATGTCTGCCATGTAACTTATTCCCACTTATTTCTCTCTCTGTTTATCCCTTTTATTTTTTCAGCCTCTTTTTAAAATTTTGTCTCTAATTCCCCCTCTCTTCTTTTCCCTCTTATGCTCCCTATAATCCAGCCATCAAGGGATACTCTGGATAATAAAGCTGTCACAAGTCAATCTCTCTTATAAACCAGTTCTACTGCTTTATAGCCAATGGAGGACGACGTTTCGCTTCCATTCTGTTTCATTGGATGTGCTCCAGAAAGTGTTGGATGGCGTTTTGTATATCAAATCCTTATCTGGGAAATGGGCTTACAGTGCTCGACACACCATGCCAAGTATGCGGGCGTGCACACACACACATGTTGTCACATGCACACATATACTTGCAGAGAGGCTTTCTGAGCTCTCGGTACTTCCTGCCAAGTACACACACATACTGTGGGTCACTTGTGTGTGAACACATAGTCTGAGTGTGAAAAGTAACACTGACTGACATGTATAATAGAGCACAGCTTAAAAACTCGTAGTGACAACATGAAGAAAGTAAAGAGCTGATCATTATATTGTTCAACTCGTTCATGGTCATGTGGTTTCTTTAAATCCCATGTACAAACTTTGTGATCTCATAGTTTGATTTATTCCTCATATTTGTGAGACAGTGGTGCTGGTGTGTGTGTTTAGACTGTGCACATTTTTGAGAGCGAGACAGAGAGTGACTGTGTGTGTGTGTGTGTGTGTGTGTGTGTGTGTGTGATGGATGCGTTTCATTTTCTCTGTGAGCTGCTCCTTTGGTAGAGGGGATCAACCAGCCATATTCACAAACAAGGACAGCAAATAGAAAGAACAAGCAAAAGGCAACCACAATAACATTATCAACCACAAGAGCAATGACAATAACAAAAATGGAAAAGCATCATTAGAGGAAACAATAAAAGTACAAGACTGATGATGGCTGAAATGATGAAGATACACAACAGCGAGCTCCATAAAGATCCATTCAGCAGATGTGTATTTACATAAAGCCAATCTTCTCAATCATTACATTTTTATATTGAGAAACACTAAGTAAATTGTGAAAGCTTTATATTCCTCAGGTTGTTATGTATCATAGTCTATTTGCATAAATTTGTCCTGAGCAAATAAATAGTACATATATTTTCCTTACCAGACAGATTTAAAGGGGAACATCATTTTTGGTACTAAGGCCTAGTAACGACAAATTCTGCATTTTGTACTTGACCCTGATTAAAAAGTCAAAGCATTGCCCTCAGCTGCACCTATTTGAATCATTATTTTTAGATTCTCTGACTTGCAAGTGCTACACAACATCAATGGAACTCCACTTGAAATAAATCCTGGAGCAGGCTGATAATAATGAATTATTATTATTTATATTTAGGGGTTGGTTCGTCATGTGGTAGATTTTCCTTAATATAAAGCAGTGAACCCTTGGAATATGTCTAAATGTTGACAGGAGGCCCACAGAGGTAATACCACGTTGTATTTCACTAAAGAAAAGTCCAGAAAGGTGTGTAGCATTGTTGTTTCTTATTTCTCATGCTGTAGGTCATCTTTAGCATCCTTCGAATTCTTCTTATGATGCACTGTTGGGATCCCAACTGTCGGGTTGGGAACCACTGCTAGAAACAGTTAAGGATCTCATCCTGAACACTGCTATGGCTTTGTCCAGTTATTTCTTCAGATGTCCAAAAAAATACAACACTCTGTCCCACTCTGTTACTGCACTATATGCTGGAAACAGACCAGTTTGTCACCAGCTCAATGGGTAAAGATATATATTCA
This sequence comes from Channa argus, assembly GCF_033026475.1. Classification (NCBI taxonomy): domain Eukaryota; kingdom Metazoa; phylum Chordata; class Actinopteri; order Anabantiformes; family Channidae; genus Channa; species Channa argus. The sequence goes on from NC_090206.1 coordinate 5,822,570, forward strand.
CTCTCAGATATCCTGATGTGTTGATGTGAGCACAGTATGTGATGGTTTAATGTGAATTCCTGTGTGTTTCCAGACGGTGCACAGTCTGCTTACTTTGGTGACAAATCTGTCTTTTCTATTACAGTGAAATACAAAAGCTGAAAGCTGCTTCATTTCACACGCAAACTGTGTACGTTAATGCTAGTTCACCGTTAAAGACCTTGCAGGATCGTAAGCATTCACATTTCTGGAAATAGTCATATATTTTCTTTATGATTTTGACATGTGAACGAGATTTTCAACTGTATTAGCATGGTGTGCATTACAAATGCATCACACCTTTTAGAGCTTAATCAAATGGAAAACTTATGCCCGGCTGTCAATTTTGCATAATAAAAAATCAATTTCAAAGAAGAAAAAAAACAATTTCAATCACATACGAGAGCAATATTCTACCTTCATTTACATACAGAAGCTGGCACAAGTAATTCAAAAAGTTTTCGAAATGTGGCTGAGTAATAAATAAACTTTGAAATTAATGTCAGTTCAGTCACTGTCAAATTTGAAGCGGTGATTTTGTAAGTTCAGTGGGAGGAATGTTAAAGTTATGTTCAAACTTGCAGCTGAAGCTTCAATTTCTGTGTTAAATCATTTAAGCCTAAAGCTCATCTTATAAATCACACATTTATATGGCGTTTACACCTAATAAGGTTTTTTTTTTTTTTGCTTTCTTGTTTCCTTGTGTCAGCATGTTGTTCTATCAGGATTAACCCCATCAACACATGGCCCTTTCATGCTGCGCAGCATTGAAAACAATTATGTCGTTAACACTTATTGGATAAAGTAGTAAATGAATGAGACTTGTGAGGTCACATACAGCACATTTGAAATGTGTTGCCGCATATAGTAAAGCAGAACATAAACAAAGAAGAGTTTATAATGACGATTATATAGTAACCGCAGTTTAATTGCACAAACATTTCTGGTGTTTAAAATGCAAACTTGCAAAAGACATTGCAACTTCTTGGACAAGCTTGGACAAGATTTTGTTCTCTACATGTTTTGTCATAATTACCATAATAAGCAGTGTTTAAAATACATTGTTCTTAGTGTAGTACTTTTACTTCTTTACTTTAGGGATGGTGTTACAAAATTTAAGGTGGCACAATATTTGCAATTTTACTTAAGTTTTGAGTTTGTGTACTTCAATCACCTCTGCACACAGTGTATCACATGCTGCTGTGGATGGGGCTGTGTAGCTGCAGACCGCTCAGAATGGTCGTGCTGACCCTTGTCCCCCATTATTAAGAGCAACAGTTATGATGTTAGGTCCGATCAGCGTCCAGTCTTACTCCAGCACTGCAGAATAACATAAGAACACGGTGGTGCTAATTGGTAATAAAAAAACAAACCTTTTGATGTCTTATAAGAGGATTAACTCACATAACCATAACTCAATGTTAAACACTTCTTAAAATTGTAGAATCTAGTCAGTTTTATTAGGAATTAATGTGACTACATTTCTCCTCTCTGTAGCAGTGTGACCCTAACTTTGAGTTAGTTTATTTTAATAATGAATCCAAAAAAGTATAGCTGTAAACAAATTTACCCAAAGATAAGTCACTTCATCTCAAAGTATATTAGGTATTTAATTTGTAGTTCTGATAACAGATAACACAAATATGTTCATAGCCAGAGCGGACAACAGACAGTAACAACACAAAAATCGGATTTGGAGTTTAACAACAAAACCCTGGAGTCACAGTGTTTCAGTAGGGGGCACCATACTGCAATCAGTGACTGGCGCTTTGTGTTTGCTCCTGACTCAGGTCGGGTTTCAAGCTCATTTGCTGCTTATATTTAAAAAAAAACAAAACTATTTTAAATCATATCATACTTACAGGATTCCGCCCCCCACCCCACCCATTTACCCGGCAGGCACCACTGCTGCTGTAGCTGACCCTGACCTCTGACCTCCACCGGTAGAAAACCTCAGCAGGCATCAATACAGTGTGACACTGATATCCTGATGTTATCTGACTGCAAACAAATGTGACAGAAAGGGAAGATGTTTTCTCTAGAGTAATCATTTACATCTTGTCATAGCCATTTTTAAACATCCGCCTTGTCCCCGTTTTTCTACATATTTGATGGGCATTAACATTAAATAAACATGTGTATCAGATGCAGAACATGCAGAAAAGAGAGCGGGGGAAAATATAAATTATTCACAGCAAACAGAAACCACCATCCAGAAATCACATGTGAGAGCAGTTTTGTTCTGGTTCTCCTCCCCTGCTCTTTACCTCTCTTTTTCTCTCTAATGCTCTCCCTCTGTTCTGCACTGTCTCTCTCTCTCTCTCTCAGCCCACTCGCTATCTTTGGAGTACCTGCCAAATTCTATATGATAGTTCCCTTTGAGAGGGATAAAGAGAGAGATGAGAGGGAGGGATAGATGGATGGATGGATGGAGAGAGATTTGGGGAGTGAGGCAGGGCGCAGAGGGACTCAGGCAAGGAGGTGAGGTGGGGGTAGAGAGGAGGTGACGATGGAGGCAGGTAGAAGAGAGAAATCGACTGAGGGAAATGGTGAATTATGAAAGGAACCAAGTGAGGTGGAGGCAGAACGAGAGAGATAGGAGGGTAAGGCCAGTTCAGTATATTAATCACTACTTTTTATTTCCTAGAAGGGACGTACAGAGAGGAAGACGTGGAGGACTTTGATTTAAGAATCCTTTTCCAAAGGACCACGTTGGTCCATATACACACACACTGCCTCTCATGCAGACCCTGTGTCTCTTTCTCACACCCACACACATGCACATGCTCATACGTCAGTGCTCAAGTAGAAATAAAAAAGGTTATTTCCCGCGTGCGACTGTGCCAAAACAGAAACATTCATCACAAAACTAAATTGCCTTTCTCATTTATGCTGTAATTTTAATGGGAAATGTGAGGAAAACATGAAAAAGACAAATTTGGGTAAAGCAGTGGGTGGAGGGACGTGGGCAACAAGAGCTGGAAACTGGAGACAGAGTTGTAGGTGAATGAACTTCAGGTGAACTGCAGTTGAGCAGCGTTCTGCACTAAAATGTGGATGAACATGATTAGAAAATAATACTTACTCAGGGCAGTAGTACACAGTAGCAGGACTTCTACATTTTACTACCAGGACCTTGTTTTGCATACTGACATCCACAGTTTGCCAGTCCTGACTTTTGCCTGCTGAAATCAGCAATGATTGCACAGGAGCCCAGACAGCTAAAGACAAACCCCCCAGACTAATGATTTCTTTTCAGACACATAGTCTTCTGGCATTATAGTTAAATTTAAACTTTGAATGGGGATCATGGAATCTCTGGTTTCTAATTCACTCTGTTCCATGCACACAGCCTGTATGATATAATGCAGTGCACTGCCAGCTCTTGGTGTTACTGCGCCGAGAACTCTGGCAACGCAGTGCCTGTTGATTTATACATTGACATGATTCATTGACACAATTGTTTGTTCACAGCTGTTTACACTGTATAAAAACGCATCTCCATCTGAAGGCAGAAGAGCACATGGGCAAGTGCACAGTGGGATTACACACAAACTACCCCTGTGCTTACCTGCATTAAATCCGGTGCAAAAGACAAAATAATACCCACATATCTTTACACTCATGTTTTAATTCAATTCAACTCAATTGAATTCAACTTTATTTATATAACACCAGTTCAAACAAAGTCATCTCAAGGCACTTTACAGAATAAAGTCAAAATTATAAAGATGTATAAAGAGAACCCAACAATTCCTCTTTGAAAGCCCAGGACACTTGCAGAGAGGGACAGAAGGAGGGAGACAGAGAAGGAGAAAGACAACTCTGTATTTTGTCCCGTAGTTATTGTCATACAGTGGTGACAATTGTGGGGGGAGAGGAGAGAGGGACAAGAGGAGGAAAGGGTCCCAGTGCATTGGGGGATGGGTCCTCCAGCAGTCTAATCCTATAGTAGCATGATTGTAACTAACTATAAACTTTAATAAAGAGGAAGGTTTTAAGCCTGAATTAAAAGTAGAGAGGGTGTCTGCTCCTCAAATCTAAACTGGGAGCTGGTTCCACAGGAGGGGAGCTTGATAGCTAAAGGCTCTACCTCCCATTCTACCTTTGGAAATTCTGGGAACCACAAGTAGGCCTGAAATCTGAGATTGAAGTGGTCGACTGGGAGGACATGGTGCTTTGAGGACTTCTATATATGATGGAGCCTGACCATTCAGAGCTTTATATGTAAGAAACAGGGTTTTAAATTTTATTCTAAATTTAATGGGAAGCCAATGGAGAGAAGCTAGTGAAGGTGAAATATGATCTCTCTTGCTAGTTCCAGTCAGCTAGTTCAGCACTCTGGCTGCAGCATTTTGGATTAATTGCAGGCTCTTTAGGGAGTTACTGGGGCATCCTGAAAGTAGGGAATTACAGTAGTCCAACCTAGAGGTAACAAATGCATGGACCAGTTTTTCAGCATCACTTTGAGACAGGATGCTCCTAATTTTGGCAATGTTCCGGGTGGCAATGTTTTGGTGGAAGAAGGCTGTTCTAGAGATTTGTTTTATATGTGAGTTAAAGGACAAATCCTGGTCAATCATAACTCCAATGTTCCTTGCTGCAGTACTGGAGGCCAGACTTATGCCATCTAGACTAACAATATGGTTGGACATCATGTCTCTGAAATTTTTGGGCCCAAATACTATGACTTCAGTTTTGTCTGAGTTTAGAAGTAAAAAATTGTGGGACTTCCAGGCCTTTGTCTTGTAGGGCTGCTTGAAGCTTTATTAACTGATTTTCATCACTGATTTTATTTCATCTAGTTCCATAGATAAATATAGCTGGGTATCATCAGCATAGCAATGGAAATTCATGGGGTGTTTTCTAATAATGTTGCCTAAAGGAGACATATATAAAGTAAAAAGTATTGGTCCTAACACAGAGCCTTGTGGAACTCCACAGCTAACCTTTGTGTGCATGGAGGATTCATCATTAACATGAACAAATTGAAATCTATCAGATAGATAAGATTTAAACCAACCTAGTGCAGTTCCTTTAATCCCACTTTTATGTTCTAGTCTCTGTAATAAAATGTTGCGATCAGTGGTATCAAATGCAGCACTAAGATATAACAGAACAAGTATAGAGATGAGCCCATTATCTGAGGCCATGAGAAGATAGTTGGTGACTTTTACCAGTGCTGTTTCTGTACTATGATGAACTCTAAATCCTGACTGAAAGTCTTCATATAAATTATTCCTTTCAATAATAATTGTTTTGCAACTACTTTTTCAAGGATTTTAGAAATAAAGGGGGGATTGGATATTGGTCTGTAATTGGCTAAAACACCTGGGTCAAGACAGGGTTATTTAAGTAATGGTTTAATTACAGCTACCTTATAGGCCTGTGGTACATAGCCTGTTTCTAAAGATAGATTGATGATATCTAATATGAACGTATCTATTAAGGGTAAAGCTTCCTTGAGCATTTTAGTTGGAATAGGGTCTATCAGACATGTTGTTGGTTTAGATGAGGTGGTTTTCCTCGTTACGGGGTTTGCGCAGCTCATTAAATCTGGCTGTTCTGACCTAGTTTCCAGCTTTTGACATTTCTTGAGTGATCCATGCTTTTTTTTTCAAATGGCTTATAGTTCATATAAAAAAGTCATACTGGCACTTTTGTTCCATTTCCAGCACTGACTAAGGGCACAGTAAGTTCTCGAACATTTTATTTCTCCATCGCACACTTGTGATATCAATGGTCCTTATTAGTGCTGGAAAAAAAAGACCAACATAATATTTCAAAGCGACCTGTCATTTAGCATTTAGGAACAAAAACATTTGTAAGAATGAGTTCGGGGTGGATGGATGGGTCAAAAAAAGCAATGGACTTTCCTGCATGATATCAGAGTTTGAGTCCCATGAATTAATCAATTACTAAATCAACACTAGAGATTAAATATTAATGAATCAGTGAATTATCACCAAAAAAGGATCAAAGATCAATGGCTTGTCCCTTCAGGGGTCGCCACAGCACAATGTATTCCAAACGATGATTTTGCCTGATGCCCTTCCTGCCACAACCCTCCCATTTTATCGGGGCTCGGGACTGGCTGGGGCCATACCTGGTACGGTGAGATTCGTACCTGTGGTGATATCCTGATCACTGTATCATTTCATGCTGCATTTTCACTGGCTGGACATTATACAGGTAGATGTACAGCAGCTTTACGCAGCAGCCACAGTCAGAAATGTGTCCCAGGGAAGACCATCACAACAGCCATCTTTGAACCTTTGTTGTTATGTGACTTTTCAGGCCACTGTTTTCAAGCCATGACCAACAACATTGCCACTTTTTTTTAAAGGATTCCGTAAGTTGTACATTAATATTGTGACCCAGAAGCTTTCACTTGGTGTTTCTTACCCTCATTGCTGAAGGTGTTGTTTGCACTGCTGTAAATCTATTAGTCCTCTGGAGATAAAAGTTTGCCTCAGGGCTGTATGATTAAGTGGCATATAAACATGCAAACCATGTATGCGTGTGAGCACAAATACACACACACTGACACACACACACACACACACACACACACAGACAAACCTAGACAGCTGGTATAGTCTGTGTGTTTCAGAGGACGTACTGCCTGAGGACAAAGGCTGGATACTGGAGGAAAATTTTGTTTTACACATAAATTGTACAAACATTGGTGTGGAAGCAGCTGTTGTGTCCGGTACTCTCTGCACTTTGGCTAACACATATTTGATTGATTTGTGATGTTCCCACAAACCTCCTGCCGACCAGTCACTGCTGAATTTCCCTAAGGCAGTATTCCGTCTCTATATTGCTTTAGCAGTCCAAACTTTAATCTGATCTGTACCTTTTCTAATTGCCACCTGCTCTATTTGCCACTTTGATCAAGTCGCTTGGGACCATTCCTGTCTCGTGCTGCCAGGTCCTACACTACATGTGTGATCCAGTGAGACAACACACAATGATGCAACAAAGGGAAGCATGTTTGATCACATCATGTAAATTTGTTAGTGTCTGTTTGTTGCATTACAATTCTGATGTTACATAAACGGCTTCATTTAGAAGAGGAGGTCGAGACAGAGCAAAATGTGAGTGGGAAGGAAGGAGAGCTGGTACGAGTGGAAAGAGAGGGAGACAGATGTACACACAAAAGTCAGAATATCAAATGGGCCTGTGCAGAGACCCTGAAAGTGAAAGGTGTGTAAGCAGTTATGAGTTTGCAAATCAAATCTAATCATTTGCTTAGGTTACTGTATAATGACAATGCATCTAAGACCAGCTTACTCCTTGTCTACATAGAATATGTAGCACGAGCAGCATGTCAACAGAGCAGCAGCCACAATGCTGTGTGTGTTTGTGAGTGTGTGTAAACAGGAGGCTTTCAGGTACAGGACAAAGTGTAGGCCATCTGTGATTTAGAGGCACTCAAAGCCCGAATCACCGTGGTTACTGTACTGTGCATAAAACACAGGCAAATAGATTTGAAGTAGAAAAATATGCTTTGGACTGAGGTTATGTGTTATGTGTATGGTTATGTGAAGCATAATCATATTGCAAAACCCTGGCCCTGAGCTACTGAGCTAATGACTGAGTCGAGGCTCACAGTAAGTGGTTAGAGGAGTTATTTATGTAACTTTGAACAAATGGATTAAAAGAATTAAAATTTGAATTTCACATGAAAAGTTAAATTTTCTAACTTATCAAAATTTTAGTCCAACTTAAGTTGCACACACTTTGAAAAAGAAGCCTTTGATTAGCTTGGTTTACACTGATAGAAATCTAATAATCACTCACCCTGCCTTTTTTCAAAACCCTGTCAGTTCATTTGCTGCTTAAATTGTTTAGGATGTGTAATTTTGTGGAGACATAGTGAAGACCTCAAACCAGATTTATTTAGAGCTTTAATGTAGCCGGCAAACATCTTATTGCTTTTACTTTTAATTTTCATTGTCTCCACAATCTCTTTCACATAGTGTTATGGTACCTTCATCATAAGTCATTTGTTAAAGTGCCAAGAAAACTGCACAGATTACTGCTTACTCCCTTTGCATTACAAGCAACCTACTATTGCTCAGTCATGGAGGAAATCCATTCTTGGCAGCGTGGAAGCTAAGTCACACAGTGCCTTGACTTCATGATTTTAACCATGGTGTGCCCCAGAGCCATATTAATAACTTCACTCTCACGAGTATTATCGTTCAGTTTAAAAATCAAATTGACAACAAAAATCTTTAGGCCTAATGTTGGAAGTATTTGCTTCCATGACACTGGGAAATGTACGCAACAGAAAGGCTTCTAAGAACATAAAGCAGCCTAAACGAAATCCAACGCCGTGAGTACAAAACGACAAAGACTGGTTACACAAGCGTACAGCTGCTAAGTGGCTGTGCAAGCGAGGCGGAGAAAATCAAACGGCTTGGATCAAAAGACAAAATATAATTTTTCCTCTGTCTTAGATCATTGTGTGAGTGTGTGTGTGTGTGTGTGTGTGTGTAGGTCCGTGCACACATAGGAAACAGTGTGGGCTGCAAACACTCCAGGCTATTCCGCCTCATTTTTTTCCTGCTTGTGCGTGTGTGTGTGTATGTGTGTGTGTGTAAAGAAAGAGAGGAATTGCAAGTGTGGGTGTATGCAGTGTTTTGTGACTGTGTATACGCGCGTGTGTGTGTGTGTGTGTGTATGTTGTAGTGGTGTGGGTGTGTGTCAGAGAGAGGAGAAGTGAACAGGTCCTTTCTAAATGAGGGGGAGAATGAGAGATCAGGAGAGAATTAGTCACAGAAAGAGATCTCCTCTGCCTCCATCCTCCAGTATTTCCTCGTCTGTCTTTTCTTTCTGTGTATCCTCTTCTTTTCTTCAGAACCAGGTCCCTGTTAGAACATTCAGTTCTGTGATTATGCTGCAGCAAATGCTGTTGCCCAAGTAATCTTGCATGAGGTTTATTCTGTATTTATAGGCATAATTATAGGAACTAAATTAATCATTTTTCTAAAACTGTGCATCAATTATGACTCAAAACCTGCCCAGTTTCCAAATTAAACAGGTCAATGTAGTGCTGCATAATATGCACTGTGCTGTGATTTCTATTAATCTCTTTATGCTTCATTAAATATAAGCTATGTTGCTGAGTCAAACAAGAAGAGGAAATATTGTCTAATGGTTTATTACTGACAACGTGAAGATTTAGTAGCGGAGAACCAAAGTTCATGTGAACATACACATGTCATGGACAGGGGTCAGTGTGTGCACTCTGTGATGAAGCTGTGATGCACTTGTGTGTTCTGGCACCTGGCATCATGGGTAGCATTCCATTTTTCCCATGCTAACCCCTTGCTCACCACAACATTAACACTACCAAGTGGTGTTAATTTAATGACTCATCAGTCTAAACTTCAGAGGATTTAGAATCAGTGTGAACTCTGTGTGTCTATGGCGCTAGTTCTCTCCTTGTCAAGTTTCCTATCTTCCTGTCACACTGGAGATACTCTATATGCCTTATTTTGCCATGAAAGACAGTAGCAGCTGTTTATTTTATTGCTATTATAATTTTTAGCCCTGGAGCTCCTGTTTTGTGATAAAGGACTTCACCTTTGCAAGCTGATATTCTTTAATTGCAAAAATTAGCTTGATAATAGGTTATCTAAGGAGGCTTTATATAGAATGGTATCTAAGCTACAATGGAAACTTAAACAGGTTTTGTGGTGGGGAAAAAAATCAGTTCAGCTACAGAAACATTTGGACCGTGGATATTGTTAGAAGACTTGAAAGTAGCTCTACATGTAACAGCCGACACAGCCATGAATACTGAATAATTTGGCAAAGCTAATTAACTATAAGTCTATGACTCATTGAGGATCTAATTAGTATATGAGTCTGAACAGACTCCATTCCAGTGGATGGGGTGGCTGTGGTTTGAGGACGACTGCTCAACCAGCTGAGCTACAGAGTGAGTGGTTTGACAAATGGTCGTCCTGGCTGCATGTCGAAATGTTCCTGGGCAAGACACTGAACTCAAAATGTTGTCCCTTGTGTCTGCTACTTGCTTATAAGTAACTTTGGATAAAAGTGTCTGCTAAAAAATAATTGTAATTGAATGGAACATCCACAGTCCTTGTTCTGTCCACATGTGTATGTAAACTTTTAATACGTTTGGCACAGACTGAGAACTGTGAATCATCGCTTGCATAGAAATATTAATAGGAAGAATCCATAAACTGAGCTACAGTGTTCATGTAAGCACCTGACTGCTGTTTTAAGACACACTTGAATAATTGTAAACCTTCACTGTACCAGACCTAGAGAAAAACGTCCAGAAAAGAAACCGATTAATTATGTTTTGAGGGGTCACATAGGTTCTTTTGAAAGCCACTGACATATTAGCTTATTTACTTGTTCATGAGGATGTCTTTGGAAGTGAAATATGCCTTGACAGCCCTTTCTCTATCCAGTTTATGTGAACAATCTGATACAATGTCTCTACCACAAATATTTACTACTGTTAAACTGTGCTACTGCCATGTACTGTAATCAAATAAAATGTAGAATTAACAGTAAATTAACTGCAAAATGAATTTTATGACTTTTTCATAATAGTTCTTTAGTCAGTAACTTACTGACCCTCTGAAGTGTTTTTTTTTAGGTCCTACCCCCTGCTGGCAAGCAGAGATATAACCAAAATAAACTTGTTACTGTGAGTTACCCTTTTTTTTTTTATTGCCGGCTGCAGAGGCTACATGATCAAACTGTGGCTTTACAATCTCACATAATTTTATTTGTAATTTAGTTTCTAATGCAAGATGCTAACTAGAAAATAGGAATTTGCCTGTGGACAATACTAACCAGGTCACCAATAAAGATGGTTGAAGGTAATGTCGATGTTACTAATCTCTAGTGTCTACACTCATCTTCCTTACCAAGCAGTAACAACTGAAAAATGTTCCCTCAACCAATGTGTTTGTTAGCTTTGGTGTGAAACATTTCTGCCAGGACCCGAGCAGTCCCACCATTACTGGACCTGGGGCTTAGAAATGGAGGTCCACTTTTTGGATAACACCCCTATTTCATACTTTTGGGTGTGTCGAAAAAACTCTCTCTTGACCAGACTTACTTTATATGATCTCACTTTAATATTTAAAAGATTATTCTTGAGTGAACCACCACTATTGTGTTACATGAAAAACAACAAGCCCTGGTAACACAATCTGTATGCAATACGGACTGTAGTAAAGTTTTATGTGTGGCAAGGTTAAAAAGGCACCAGGATAAGTGGAAGCTGCATGATGAAAGCACTAGAAAGCCATTTGGTTTTGATGGGAATTGGTTTTGGTCCCTTCCCTAATAATGCTAATGAATGCTTATAAGAGGTTTCACAACTGATGTGTCAAAAATCTGTCACACTAGCACAGAGAATTTTGGAGAGCTCTTGAAGGAGCCATTGCCTGTGATCAATGTCTTGAAGATGCCAAACCTGCCCTCATGTTAAGACATAGCTAGTGGAAATGAGTCTGGTTAAAAAACAGATCCATTTAAGTAAAAGGCAGGAGATAAAACCACAGGGGTGTGCTTCAAAAGAAGCTCAGGATTAGACAGATGGGATGGTTATAGACTGGAGACAGAGGAAAAAAAGAAAAGAGGAGATGGAGGTGCATGAAGAAAATGGATGAAGAAAGAAGGAAATGAGGCGAAATGATAAAAAATGGGACACAAGAGACACAATGAAAAATGGTGTGAATGTGGAAAACAGAGTGGAAGAAATGACGAGGACAAAAAGACAGAAGAAAGTATTAAAGAGGAGGATAAAATGGGGAGGAAGAACAGGCAGGATAAGAGCTCCGAGCACTGGGATTGAACAGAGGGATACATGCATGGAGCGACTGTTGGCAGAGAAAAGTTACTTGAAGAAGAGTAAAAAACCTTGAGAAGAGTTGTTAGGGGATCTAAAGAGAGATCCCTGCTTAGCAATTGAGAATGAACAAGTGGGAGAAGCACGTAGTACTTCAAAGTATATCCTCATCTGGGAGGTTTGTGTGCGGTTGTATTTTCGTACCATATGGCTATAACTCTGCTATTTGGAGTTCAGGCCTTTAAGCTGTTCTTTAGCCAAAATGTGTCTTTTCTATCCACTGTAGGTTTTTAAGGGGGCTGTGAAGATTCAGTAGGTCTTTCCTTAAAGGGCACAGCCTGTATGTCAGCTGCAAAGGATTTGGATACAGAAATGTTGTTGTTAAATCTTGTCTAGTGTCCATTCAGTGGCCTACGTTCACATGTAATGGTAGCTTTTACAGACATAAAAGTTCTATACTGTCACTTTGAAGAAGTAGAATTAGTAAAGTTAAGCTTGGAATAACGGATGGCCACTTAAGGAGAGGGGACCAGTGATATATGGACGTCTACTAAGCTGAAATTCCAAAGTTAATTACTGACTAAACCAAAATTATGATGCAGAATCATTCATTTCAAGTTGTGTTCATGTTGTATTTGGCCTTCACCCTCTCCTAAGTGGATATGCACTGTTTGGTGCCGAACAGCTAGTTAATTAACTTAAAATAACTCCATGACATAAAAAGAAAGAAAAAGCTACATTATGCAGACAAAGACTGGAGTAGATAAAGCTTGTGTTGCTAGCTCCAAGTTTAAGCAACTAAGATCTGGAACAGCAATCTATATACCATATGGGAAGCTTGGCATGTGAGGAAGGTGAGACTAACTAGTAGAGGTAGACTGTGAGTATCTGCTGTGGTGATGGCAGGTTAACTATGTTCTTGCTGTACGTTACTATGGACAATTATAAATAATGAAAAGACACAACAGAAGCAAATTACTTTAGTGTTATTGGCCACCTCATAAGGGTCACAATGTAAATCCAACTGTAACTCTTCTTTTAGCTCTGTCTTGGTCTCTACCGCTAAGGAAAATGTCTCTTCCGATGCTCAATGCTCAAATTCATATTTCCGTTAGTTATGGTGACTAACCCTGAAGCTGGACCAGAAAAGCCTCCCCACACTATCACTCTACCACCCCTACTCTTGACTGTAACTATGGTGTTCTTTTTGTAGGATTCTATGTTGGGTCTGGACCAGATGTAACAGGACCGCTTATTTCCAAACAGTTCCTCCTAAAAGGTTGGATCATGTGATGTCTCACCTTTTCACTCTCTCATTATATAATTGCTATGCAGAGTGGAAGTGGTTCCATGAATGTTTTCCTGGGGTCTTTTGTGACTTACTGGAAGGGTCAATGCTTTGATTTTGGACTAATTTTGGGAGGTTGGTCAGATCTGGGAAGGTTCACTATTATTTTCTCCATTTGTAGATAGTGTCTCTCAATGTGGATATGCGAGTTCTCAGAGCCTGTGTTTAGTAACTAAGGTGAATACTTTTCCCCACAAGCCTAGTTGGTGGTAATTAACTTCAATAAACTGGACTTTGTTTTATGGTAGATTTAGTCTGATGATCTGAAACAGTTTAGTGCAAGAAACTTTTCACAGCACTTTGTGTATCTGGTGCAGTGTAGGAAATATAATTACTGGTTGAAGGTTAAAGTTACTTAAAGCAACAAATGTGACTCAAAGTCAGATTTGTTTTATTGCACTTAGAAAACAATGTCGTGTTGCCCAAAGTATATAACACATGCAACACAAATCAAATCATAAATAGTAAAATAGGATTGCAACAAAATAAAACAGCAAAAGAAAAACTAAGAAGAGATACAACCATAATTGCAAAGTATTAGACTCCACTATGTATTAAAAGCCAAGAAAAATCTTAAAGGTCTTAAGCAATGACTTAAAAGCTGCCAGGTCCATAGCTGATCTAACATTCCGCTGTAAATTATTCCCCAATTCAGGGACTGCAAAGGCAAAAGCGTTTTCACCTCAGCACTTGAATCTGGTCCTTGGTGCCTCACAGAAAAACTGACTTGATGATCTAAAGGATCTTGGTTATATTTGTGACAGCATTGGTGCCATTTAATTTAAAGCCTTAAAAAAAAACATAAAAGGAATTTAAAAACAGACAGGAACAAGAAAAAAAAAATCATGCTTATTGCATGTTTTTATTACCTTTTTCTCTCTCATCATGAAAGACTCACCTGTCTGCATTCGTTCAGTCTTTTTCCATCTGAATACACCCACATATCCCAATGAGATGCAATTAGTGTTATATCAAATGCTCCTGTCACTAAAAATAAAAAAGCAAGAGGGAAAATTATGTCTCAGATGGGTACCTTTGTATTATCCCGGGAAGTCCCCTTGACTATGATGTCACTGCAAAAGCCTAAAAGAGGAGAAAACATTAGTGAAATATTTAATGAAAGTAAGATTACAGGTAAAATAACTTTTTATCTTAAACTGCCTTAAACATCATGCGATAATCGCTTCCTGATTCTCTGGATAGTCGTGCACATAGACTTACAGAATCTCTCAGCTCTCCTCTGTGCTTCTTTCATTTAGTCTATCAGTGGCCCACACAGTGCTTTCTTCTCTGTTCCTTGTTCTTCAAAGCCTCGTAGACCCTTGTGGCTTTGAAACTGATGGTGGTGGGTAAAACAAAACAGGTTTTGATTATGTGGATAGATCCAGTTAGGTGTCATGCTTAATTTCATGATGTTTCTCTGAGTGTAAAAGAACAGCAAGCACTGAGATTATAAAAATAAAAGTTAAATTAGAAAAAAGTGCTAAAGGATCTCAGATATCCAGGTGCGATTATCTGGAAGTTGACTGGTTTCTTCTTACTTGTAAACATTTGACTAATTATCCAAGTGGCTTCTTCAGTCTGAGGCTGGGAGATAAAGCCATAATGAAATACAACAAATGAAAAGCAGGCTTCTATTAACAAATACTGTTTAGACAAAACTGTAAATTGCTCATTTGTAAAAACCTTGTGTGTTTTTATTATTGCAACCATGATGACAAAGGTCTAGCTGCCGTAACACACTGACACACTGTGTCTCTTGAAGAAGGTCTCATAAGCCTGATGCCTAAATACATTACATGGTTTCCCACCATATACCCACTTACCCATCCAAGACACTTCCTCTGGCTATACAACTATCACCAGTATACTGTATTGTTTAGAAAATGTAGCACATGGAGGAAAACCCACCCAAGCATGACTAGATCATACAAACTCCAGGACATAAATGTTGGAACGGTCTCTGTTGCTACTCCATTTTGTGTTATGTGGAAAGTTCATATTCATTACTACTTCATTTCATACTCAAACTTGGTACGATTTCCTTGCACTGTGCCCAAGTACCATCGTCCCCCCTTCCAAATGGCCTGTACTTGAATTATATTGAAAGAACGTCATGGCCCAATCAGGTCTTTATCACTAACATGGACTTACTGTGTTAAATAGAAGTGCGGTTGATTTGGACATGGATTTCAAGCTAGATTTTACACATTAGACCTGCAGGACAACCGTATGAAAGCTCAAAATCAATTCACTGTGCTCCAACCAGCCCTCCCGCTCCCTATTCTGCTGCAGCTCTGTTTTGCTCTATACTCTCCATATTAAGACCCTGGCTAACAACGGGGTTAAAAAAGTTACAAAAAGTCAACTAAAGGAGGAGCCAATAAATAGACTGATTCAAAGAAACAAATAAAACACAAGCCTTCAACTTTCTCCTGCTAGGAAGTGGCAGTTCAACATCTAAATCACTGACTGCTAACAAAGAAAACAGAAGTAGGAAGAAGTGTACATGCTCTCCCCATGCTTTTTTTCTGGGTGATCTGATTTCCTCCCAAAATGCAACGACACAAATGTTAGGTTAATTGGGGTTCCAATTTTGGAAACCCACCACCTATCTGCAAAATGCAGTACATGACGAATTGATGTAAGAGCTGCAATTCTGTTGTTTGCCCTCAATGCAAACAAGTGGGAAGAGATGGTGCCAGATGATATAAAACATGTCGTGATAAAACATGATGGGTTGGAGCTCATTAGGCACAGAACACAGTCAGAATTTGGTACATTTTGGTACATTTGATAAAGTTTCCACCCTATAATGAAATGACAGGATGATTGAAAATCTGCTAAGTAGACACATAACAAGCAAGGACCAAATAAATCAGTGCCCGACTTCTGGAAGAAACTGAAAAAGTAATTAAGTCAGTCCCTGAAGGATTTTGCAGGCCTTCTTATAATTGTAGCGGCCTGAAATGCCTGATTTTGTGAAAGCTTTTCTAAAAAATTGTGATGCATCTTGCAATGTTTAAACTGCAAGGTTCTGCAGAATTTATGAGAGGTTGGTTGAATTAATTGTTGCAGTCGCAACATTAGAAAATTCCTGGAGGGACGGAATAATATATACAGTATGTGTAGTAACCACAGAAAAAAGTTAAGAGGTTGACAAGAGAAGAAAGACTTGGAGGAGGGAGTAACACACACACACACACTCACACACACACACACCTACACACACACACACACACACACACACACACAAACAAACACACAATACTGCATTAACATTACCATCATACTTTTTTACCTGAGCTTTTAATGGAACATCTTAAAATCCTCTTCTCTTTGCACATTGTACAAAAGCTTCCTTTGGACAAATGTGTTGGAGGAAATTAAGAAAGTGTGAAACAAGCAATTAAGAAGGAAAAAAAAAAAAAAGAAGAAACCATACAGGAGTCATAGTCTCTAAGCTGCACGAGCTGAAGCGTCGTGTGCAGTAAGGGAAATAGATTTTTTTGAAATGCCTCCTGAAATGAATCAATAGCAGCTTGAAAAGAAAGACATTTAATAAAGCAGCTTCTTATCTGTGCAAGTTAAGAGGAGAGGTTTCCTAAGAGCCCCGGCTCCTTATTGTAACTGAAATATGGCTCTTAGTGTGTGTGTGTGTGTGTGTCAGTGAATAGAAAAAAGCATTCATTTAAATGTGTGAAATTGTGTGTGCTCATTCGTGCTAATGCCTCTGCAAATGATTCATTTCCCAATCATGTATGAGCATCTAATGGTGTAATCACTGAGCATGAGCTACATATGGTGTGTGTACGTGTCTGTAGCCTACACATACACACTTATTCATGTGCACAAAAACATTTATTCACTTTCACACATTGTGCACCAGTGTTTGTCTATTATGTGTCAGTTTGTGCCTGTGTAAAATAAAAAGTGACAAATGAGTTAAAAAAAAGTGTGTGTGGCCGTGTGAGTGTGCATATGTGGCTCATATAGTCGTCCACTATTTCAGAGGAAATGGCACCTTTTTGTAAACTAACTTTACTATTAGCAAAGCATACATCGCAATGCTTTTTAATTATGTAATAGCAACCCTGTCTCCGAATTACTTTATTAAGCCAGACCTCAACATTTTCCCTATCCTTAACCTAAGTGCATACATAACCATAAAAAAGTTTAATGATGGTGTAGCCACTGTGAGTAGAAATTGTCGTGCAGGACTGAAAACAAAATGCTGTGATCAACATTTCATTAAATTGTTAGTTCTTATATTTTCTGCAGTTTCCTCGATACATTAATTAATAACAGTTCAAAAGGTACAAAAGGTTATTTGGCCGCCACAGTGTTTTGTAAATGTCTTTTATAGAAGCCAAGACCAATGTCAGTCTTTTGCTAAATTTTGCTAATGAACGTATCTGAAAAGTATTCATGCTTCCTTACAGTATACGGTCTGAGAAATGAAAGCATGATTACTCTTTTTATGCTTATGCTGCCCTATGTACTCTGAGGACTGTGACACATGCTGATGTCAAAGACGTAACGAGGTGAGAGCTAGCTAATGGGCAGCCAAACAAAAACCAAGAAAAAGTCAGCACCACAACAAGTAGCTCCTAAAATATGAAGCTGTGCAGAGGGTGGAACGAATCCACAGCATGGATGCAGGGGTTCCAAGCTATGCCCAGTGGAAATAAAAGGTTAGGAATGATGAGAAAGTTTGGGGAAAGGAGGGTGTTAAACACATTAATACTACTCAACATAGAGAAATTATGAGGTGTAAAAGGATTAGCATGTTTTTTTTCCACTGTAGCCTGCTGCATTCTTGTCATTTGCTGTTTATGGATGATCAGCATTAAATGTTTCAATGGAAAATAACATATTAAAATATATACTGGAAATTTGATTAGCCAAAGGCAATTGGGTCCATTAAATGGGAATCTGTGGTTTAAACACACATTTTCAAAGTAAACAACACCACAGCCAATTTACTGTCATAAAACAAATAGACACATAGACAAAAGAGCAGCTTTGTCTAAAATGAGACATTTACATGTTCTTTAAGTCTTGATGCATTACTTTTGGATACTATTATCTGATGTTAAAGAAGGGTTTTAATCTGCACGTGTACTTCCACTTGGATATATATGCAAAACCAGACATGCATGAATAAGAAAAGCTGTGTGTGCATTGTGTAAGTGTTTGTGTGTGGTAAATTAATACTATACGATTTAGTTAATACTATACTCTCACAGTGTGTGAGAGAATGACTTTTTAGTTCAGAGCAAGCACTTGAATATATATGAAATATGGGGGCATTCATATTTTTTAAGATGAATTAAAACACAATGCAGGTTAATGCCGGATGAATGGAGTTTCCACATGTGGGCTTATACACTTTGTGGTCTGTCATAAATTTTCCTTTGAAGATTTGTTTTCAATTCTACCTCTTTAAGATTTTAGATGTCTCTTTGCATAGGTCACCAACAGTGCTATCATCAAAAACTAAATCAGGTCAGGTTTAATGTCATTTCCATCACCAAAGTAAAACATCTTTGTATGGATTTGTCTGAATGTTTTGATGAACCTGGTCTCTGGCCACCGTCGGATTTCATTTTGTTACTACCTGCCAGAAAAGTTGGCCGAAACCAGCTTCTGTTTATACTGGAAAACCTAATTAGTAAAGCAGACTCGAGAAATAAGGTAAAATACTGGATAATAGTTACTGGATTGCTTTATTCTAATGTCAACAAGTGTCAACTACTAATGTCAACTACTTCAGGAAATAGTGCATCAATAATACATACATTTGAAATGAAATTAAATCATTTTACTACACGCTGTTAGGCACTTTGTCATAACTCCCAACATGCTTCATGTAAAATGATAATGAGAATATTGACACTAACTGTATACATTTAATGAAGATAGTAGTTTGTGGTTCATGGTGCACTTTTTAAAAGTAAAAATACTCAAAAGCCTTCATTCAGCAATGTGAAGTGGCTCATTATAAACTACTATGGAAGTAATTTTAGTTATTAACTCATTTAAAATTACCACTCCCTCCACCCCCATTAAAAAAAGTATTGAAACAAAACCTATTTTCAGCAAAATGTTTAAAAATCCTATCCTTTGACTTAATTTCTAACATTACAACTCTGTATCTCTGCTGTCTAAGATCTACTGTCCCGCTGTCACAGTATTACAGACATCACTTCAATGCCACTGACTCCCTCATGGGCTCACATCGTTTTCTGAAGGATGAGGTTAACCTAATAACATCTATGGCTAATTGAAAAAAAGGTGCTTGTTAAAGTCAGTTTTTAAATAATTAATATTCAATAGTGCTGCAAGAAACATGACATAAAACATGACAATAAAAAATTGGCCATCTCAGATAATGACATTATCTTACATCTGGTAAGCAACAGACGACTTGTGATTTCCCTTCAGTTTTCAAATACATTTTAAAGTACAGGAAATCCTGACGGCATATTACCTGCATGTCAGCTTGTTCATGCTTGGTCAAGTTTTAAGTTTGTTGTGTCTTGGCAGATCTTTAAAAAAAACGGAAAACTTTTACCACAGTGACATTGACCTTTAGCGGCTAATATTTTTAGCTCAACAAATGCGATGCAGATGCTTGACTTTTATGGTGTGAGTGGAATTGCTACACAGTATTTAGTGTTCTTTTAGGATGAAATTGATCTGCTCTGTCGTCCATTTCTTTTTTCTTCCCTGCCTTCCACAGGTCGCCATAAAGTCAAAACACAGAGCGATCTCTCACCTCGCTGGTTGGCTCTGCTTTTAATGGCACGCTTGAGGTCAGTGAGGAGGCTTAATAAATATGAAAGGGAAAGAAAGTGGAAAATGGATGACGAAGCAAAGTGAGCTAAAACAGCAAGTCACCCTGCTGGACAGCTGAGCTAGCAGTGAAAGGAAAAACCAAGGCTCGGTGAAAAGGGAGGAACTGGGAGAGAGGGGGATGAGAGGAGGATAGCGTTGAAGGAGTGAGCAGATGTGGAAGGGGAGAAGAGCTGGAGAGAGAGAGACACGGGGAGAGATAGGGAGTGTCAGGGAGGAAGTGTGTGTAAAAGAGAAAAGAGGTGTACCTGAAGATGCTGACTATGTGTTAAATCTCCAGAGGATGGGTAAGTGGATTTCTGCACTTGACTATTCAGTAGTAACAAGGTTCACACACACTGCAAAAATTAGCAAACCAAAGCTTCACCGCAAATTTAAATCAATCAGCTTTATTTTAGAATGTTTCAATTCCACAAAAAAAAAAAAAAGTTTGATGAGTTGATCACGGAAGCAAATCCAAAACAAATTCAAAGAAAACACTTCACTCCAATTAGTTTGGCAATTCGCAAAAAATGTTATTTCTGCTATTTTGTAATTCATTAAAAATTGGCAGTTTGCAAAATCATCTGAATTGCAAACACTGCATATAAAAAAACATCTCCAAAGCCTACTTTTTTTTTTTTTTCCAGTGTGCTTTTAGCTGTAAGTGGTGCAGGAGGGAACTATGTCCGAATCATCAACTTTCCCCACACGAGAGCGTTAGGAGAGCTAATGCATACATGAGCAGAAATGAACCTATGGCTACAAAAATGCAAGCCAGTCCATGTGCGGTTGATTTATTTTGACACCTAAAACAAGTTAAAAGCTAACACGTCGTATGCTGCATGATGAGAAGATGCCGTGTGTTTTCGAAAACTCTAGTCAGACTAATCCGCGAGTCTGTCCATGCATATGTATGTTAAGATCTTCAGATCTGTGTTACTCATTATAAACTTGTGCTATTAGGCCAAACATTCCTCAAACTAGTAAAGATTGAAAGGTTTTCAAAGATGCATCGAATATGTTGAGCTGACAGAGGTGCAGCTATGAAGATGCTGGGTTTCAGTATTTCATTCAGCTGAAACATCTCATAGCTTAAGGATGTACAAAGTTTGATAGAAATAAAATCAGCCTTTTCATGCATTGTGTTGTAAAAGTAGAACCTGTACACTTATCTTTACACTAAAAAACTGCTACCCAGCCCTGTTAAAAACTCAATGAGTTGCATTTTACACATCTCACCATCCGACTGTATTTTACTGAATCTATTGCCCCAAAGGTTTTGGAGATATACAGTAGCATTTATCTCTACCATTAACTCCAGAATAATTCAATGACCCAGGTTAACCTTGCTGTGACCTACCCATGGCTCCTGATGGAGTCTTTAAAAATCTCTGGTGCAGAAGACTGAGCTGTGACTGTCAAAAGAAAGGAATGAACTCAAGCTCACAGAACACTTTGACACCTAACTAATGGCAGAAACATCTCCACAGCTGCACACTGAATCTTCCATGGACCAACGAACAAAGGCACAGGACAAATGCTTATTCTTACTGTGTACTTTTTTGTGTGTCACTAAGTCATGGCACCATTTTCATGGCTGGTACTGTTGCGTGACATGGCAACTCCAGGATCTTCCTGGATCACCTTTGCCTGCATTTGCGAAAAAGTTAATTATAACATCGTGGCAGGAGGTAACAGCAAGGAGAACATAAGTGACAGGGATGTAGATGCAGTTATAGATGGGCTCAGTACGTTTTTTTCCCCAAACTGTCCTCTATTATATCTGGGATTTAAAGCTGCTGCCAAGATTGTTTAATACTGCCCCCTGATCGCATCGCATTTTCTGGATCAGTCACAGACCTACATGCTGTATAAATAAAAGCACTCAACTTATATTTTTTCTGCCGTATTTTATTTCTTCCAAACAAGCCATGATAGTTCCTCCTTGAAAGTTAAAACAACTCACTTAACAGAGGATTTTCCAGGGACGATGAACCATCTCACGGTTGTCTCAAACGGGCAAACACAGCTTTCATGAAGTGGATGAAGGTTAAATCACTGTTGTATGGTATCAACAGGTGATGGCAACAACCAGGAGAAGTTGCAGTTTATTGCTTTAAGCTTCTCTCACAAAGAAGAAAAGCTTAAAAGTAATACATTTGCCCCACCGGAGCTTCTCTAAAGAAGAGGTATGGTGCATCTTTTTGTAAAGTAATTCATACCAAGGCACAAGACTGCTGAGATGGAAGCATCAATGTAAAAACAACTCATACAGCACAGGGACAAGAGTAAGAACTGTTGATCTATGAGGACTATCAGGCTTGATGAAATCAACCATGCAGTGCAGGGAAGTCAGAGGAGACAGGGTTACTGTAAAGACACAAGGACAGGCACGTGCACACACACACACACACACACACATGAGATTGGATAAGGGAATTTCCTAAATCCTATCCCATTGTACCCCTGTGTGCTTCAAATACAGAGTATGCTCCCTAAATGGATTAAAGTGGTTTGGGGGAAGCGTGTGTGCTTACATGCTTGTGTGTGTGTGTCAGTCTGTGGAACCCTTCAGCTCCATTAGATTGACTGAGATCCCTATCTTGTGCCACTCCAGTATCTCGGAACAACCTTCTGTCTGGACACACACACAAACACACACACACTCGTCTGCACACAAATTACTGACTTGGTGATGACAAGGACAACGGAGTGACAGGAAGTGAAAAAGGATGAAGGGAAGGAAGAGAAAGAGAGCTGGAAAACTCCCTCTGCAAACCACACAATCATTTTATATATATCATAATGTGTGTCTGTGACAGTATGTCTTTCTGTATGTGACTGTGGGTGTGTGTGTGCTGCATCTGCATGTGAGTGTGTGTTGATAGGGCAGTAATGGGTATTAGTGAAGAGCTGAGGAGGGTTTTTTAATGGAGTCAGAGAGAAGTAGGGAGAAGAGGACAAACTGCTGATGTCAACACACAGAGATGAGATAAAGTCAGTTTAGAAGCAGAGGGAGGGAGGGTGGTAACAGCACAGGACCAGACCCACAGGAGAGCCTGCTGATGCCAACGATAAGACTGAACTCTGGATGCTCAAATCCCATCAGCATCAAGAAGAGGCTGAATACCAACTGACAGGCTCAATGAATGACGAACTGCATATCTGACTGCCTGGTTTCCTGAATACTAATGGAGTATGTTTGACCGACACAATGACTAAGTACTGTTATGTGATTCTTTTGCAACTAAATCCTTTTAGGAGGTAAGAAGCCACACAAATTAAAGTCATAAACTAAACCAGGATGCACAGTAAGTTATTCCTGTTGGTGCCTTTACTAGGTCTGAAAACGCACAGGGAATTCACCTTTACATGAATTAGGTTCAGTCACAAAAAAAATGTCTTTTGAAAGTCTTTTGGCTGAATTTGTTTGAGTGGATGTTGCCAAGGTGTGCAGAAGTACAAAGGGCAGATGGAAATTTCATAAAAGACATGGTGCCTGTCTGCAAAGAAGCTGTTACCAGCCGTAGATGCTTGGGGTCTAAATGTCATGGCTCAACAGAAGAAAAAGTCGCATACTGGGCTGACATGCCCGTCTTCATAACAACACTCATTGCACCAGTGGATGCAGATTCCTTTGAAGTGTCCCTGTGCTTCCGAGAGCCGCAGGGGTTGAGACAGGAGGTAGTGTGCTGTCTTGGGTGACCATCTGAAGCTCAGGCTTGATGTTGCTGCCTGCCTTAGGGGTGAATTACAGTATGGATCCATGTCCACCTCAACCCCCCTTTGTGTCGCGTGCGGCTGCTTCTAACCTTCCGCCATCACTGGTGCACCATTAAATGTACTGCTCATCCTCTGCAGCCTCACTTTTGTCTGTTCCCCATTTGCAGAGCTCCAGGGCCAAAAACTAATTAGGCCTATTGCATAACAATGTGTTTCTGCAAGGTCATATATGCCAAGCATAGAGATACTTTTGATGCCCTAATGATAATGTTTTTGGCTGCTTCTTTCTTCTTTGCTAAGTGGGCCAATGATTATTGTCACTGTTGCCATTTTTCGTGAATGAAGCAGGTGACAAAAGGGGAAAAAAAGTGGAAGGATTCCTAGATAAAGGTTGTCAAGATCTTAAAGCCCAATGGTCTAATGGAGTCAACAATTAGATGTTTGTCCGCTCATCTTATTGTCCACAGAACAATGGGAAATTAACTCATTAGGAGGAAATGGAGCCACCTACTAATTAGTTGCTGCAAAAAGTTGGACTAGTTTTATTTATGGGCCACTAAAATGAGTCGTCAAGGTCCCTTTGTGAATTACCTAGCGACCAACTGTAGCACATCTGACAATCAACTCACAGATGGATGGATAGCAGGATTCTCTTCTTTGTCTGTCTCTTGCCAAAGATTTCAAATCACACAGTGAGAGGACAAAGCATCATCAGAAGAAAAAAAAAAAACTGTTGGAAAGTTTGCAAAGACTGCGTCCTCTTAAAGCCATCTGTCCCCATGCAACCTTTTATGCTGCCCGCTGTACTTCCCCTTTGTACCCCTCTGTCTCTGTACCCTGCTCTGTTATCACCCTCTCATTCTGTGTCCTCCGTACCTTTGTCATCCACTCCATATCTTTCATTTCCCCTGTCTTCATTTCTTTTACTTGCTTCTCTATATATCTGCGGAGAAACACATTAGTTCTCAAAATGGGGTGCTCTGACCCCTGCTGTGGTATTCTAAACAGTCACTTTGTAACCCCCGCCCATGAAATGCATTCTGAACTTACAATATGTTGCCACCTCTGCACCCTCTGCCTCTCCATCTGCTGAACACTCTCTCTTCTCTTGGCTGTTTTATTGCATGGACAGAAGGTTAAATGTTTATAATGTGGCATACTGCAACCCAGGATGATGCTGTTTTCAACTTTTGAACCTAACACTATTGTGGAGTTTCAGCAAGTTAAATTCAATGACACAAAGGCTTTTTTTTAAGATAGCGGTGAATATTTTTTTAAGTTGAGTTTGAAAGTTCAACTTGTGGTGAGTGATATTGGGGTTTTCCATGGTTACTGTACAGAGTAAACCCTTTTGAAATGAAAACTCAGAGCGTAAAATCAACTTTATTTGTGCCGCATCATGCTAAGTTTGGATAGACCAGGTTCACCAAAATGTGTTTTGCCAAAATTAAAGAACACGTAATAATACATTACTATCTTTTTTCCACTAGGTCTGGTGGTCACCAAGAATAAATATTTTCCAAAGTACATAAAGGACATTTAAGATCTTCCATTTTTTGTGACATTGTTTTGTGCTTCTGGTGATATCAGATCATAAATGGATAGCTTCATTATGGAAAGTATTCACACTCTCACTTTTTGCTCTTTTTCCTGAAAATTGGGGGGAAATGCATTTACACTGCACTTGCAAAAATGCACAGTGACAGAAAGAAAACAAAAAAACCCAGTTGTAAATATGAAACTGAAATCTGTCATTTTCCTGACTATTCAGACAATAAATTATATTCCAAATTTTTAATTCTACTTTGTTGAAACCCCTCTGGCAATAATTAAAGCCATGAGTCATCTTGTGTAACTCTCTACAAGCTTCTCACACCTAAATTTCAGTAGTCTATCTCTTTCTTCCTGACACATCCTCTCTAGCTCCGTCAGATTGGGTGGGATGTGCTTGTGAACTGTGAAGTCCAGGTCTCTCCGCAGATGGAGTTTAAGTCTCTGCTTTGGCTGGGCCTCTCAACAACAGTGAGAGACTTATCATGAAGACACACTGTCTTGGCTGTTTGTATTTCTGTATTTGGTCCCATTTATCCTTCCTTACTTTTTAATCAATGTCCCAGTCCCTGCTGCTGAGCAGTCTCCACACAGCTTGATGCTGCCACCACCATGCTTCACTGTGGGGATGGTATTAGCCAGGTGATGAGCATTGCTTAGTTGTTGCCAGATATAGTGCTTGGAGTTCTTTCCAAAGAATTTCATTGTAGGTCATCAGATCACACAATCTTTATCCTCATGCTGACTCCTCAGTTTGACCTGATGGCCAGCTCTAGGAAGAGTCCTGGCAGTTCCACATTTCCTCCATTTCAAATTTATTGAAACCACTGTGTTCCTGACAACATTCAGAACCTTAGGAGACCTTGTTGGACTTTGTGGTTATTTTTTTGTCCTGACATGCAAAGTGATCTATAGGACGTTATATACAGTAGACAAGTATTTGCCTTTCAAATGCCTGTCCATTTACATCACTCACAGATGAACTATGGTCAAGTTCTAGTCTCCTCTCAGTAACCATTTAAGCCAACAGAATGTATCTCATTCCATTTTAGAATGCTACAGGAAAGGAACGGAGTATTTTGCAAATGACAGATTTTTAAAATGTTTAATTAATTTGCAAATTGCAACTGGTAGAGGGCAGCAATGGCTCACTTGGTAGAGTGGCCGCCTACCGACCCTAGGGTCGGAGGCTCGCGTTCCGCCCAACCGCATGTCGAAGTGTCCCTGGGCAAGACATCGAATCCCCAACAGCCCATCCCTATCGCCAGCTGCAGGTCCTAAGCCAAGTAGAAATTAGTGAGGTTGTGTCATGAAGGGCATCCGGCGTTACAAAAAAACTGCCAAATCAACATGTGGACAATGATCCGCTGAACATAATAAGCCAAAAGGACAAAAAAATTTATTAATTTCCAAACATTTTTTAAAAACTGTTTTTACTCTATGTGTTACATTATGTGAACTGATAAAAATGTATGTTTTGCCATTTTATAATTCAATGCAGTCAATTGTGCAAACTATGAAGGAGTCTAATTACTCTCTGCTGTGACACACAGATTGATGACAAAATAAAGGAAAAAGCAACATAAAGAGACTGGGCCACCATGTTTTCCCAGAACAGCTCCAATCTGCCTTGGCTTTGATTGTCTGAGTCTCTGGAGCTCTGCTGGAGGGATGAAACACTTCGATAAGATATTTCCCCATGTTGTGTTTTGATGATGGTAGAGACCCATAGGTGTCTGACTGCTATGTCGTGATGGCCACAGTATGATTCACATGATTTTCCACACTCATCAGATGATTCAGTGATCCTCTCATGCCCCATTGCATAGGGGCATTGTTATCCTGTGTTTCCACTCATTTATTCGGGTTTTTTACAGAAACGTCAGTAAGCCACCTACTGGGCCTTGTGATAATTGAGCTAAAATTAAAATGACATTACACTGCAAACAGCAATTGTTCAGCCTGTCTCATCAAAGTGATTAAAATACCTGTAATTTCAAGTCATGTGATCATACAGACAGCGCACCAAGCTGTTGGAGTGTTATCCCCATTCAGTAGATCCAGTAAATGATTTGTCGAAGTCCAAGTGTGTTTGTGTTAGATTATCAATGCATAGTTGTCGGCTAATGCCTGTTAGTTAAATTATCAATTGTTTTAAGTTAACTGAAAGTTTATCATCTTATTGTGGGACGTTTTAACACCCACAGGGATCCAAAAGCAGGAGTCAGGACGAGTACAGTCAAAGTGAATTTATTAAACAGAAAAACTCAGTAATAAAAACTCAGTAAAAAAAAAAAATGCTCACTGCAAAAAGGTAGGAGGATAGTAACTTCATGAAATATGTAGAAAACTCACTACAACGTGGTAGAAAATAAGATAACTACAACAAAAAGTGCTCACCACTAAAGGTAGGATGGATACGAACAAAAACAAAATCACTCTAGACTCTCAGGACAATGTTTAGGTAGCAGTCTTACTAACGAATTCTGAAACTAACAAAGGACAAAATGCAAAACTGTACTAACGCGCTGCAAACTATTAAGGCTGGTGGCAGGGGGCTAATTGGATAGAAGAGGAAAGGCACATCGGAAACATCTAGCAATGAACAAGAATTTGAAGTCCCTATAAATATGAATGATGAATGAATGTGGATCAGGTGTGATGACCGGCGCCAGCTGAGGAGCAAGAAACCAAGGGGGGTCAAAGGTGGAGTGGAGTGGAGGAGAGCCTCAGCTGGGGGAGGAAAAATCAACAACTAATACTGATAGAAGAACAGAACACTTAACTTCTAACATACTTAAATTTGGAAGTTGCAAGTGCATAATCACCACCTAATGGACTGTACGGTCAGCCTCGAATTTCGTGTTTAACCAACATAGTATAATTTCTAACCCTTGTAATTTGGATCTTGTATTGTAATCCAGGTGACTACATGCACTGTAAAACTTGCAATAATAATGACATCAGTCAGTTTGCTACTTCTTGGAAATCTGATCTGATCTGTCAGATCAAAAGAAAAGTAGTTGCTCTCCTATGCTTTTACAGGTGCCATAGACCTTCACCTTTTTACGGAGGACACACCCCGATCACTTCTTAATGTTCACAGTCATTAGAACTGTTAGTGTGGGTAATCAGTTAGATGTACCCATGATGTTCTGTGCATCCAGGGGTCATTTTGGCTCCAGCCACTACCCTCTGGTCTGTACTGTATCTGTTCTCTCTTAGACCGTGCCAAGTCTGGCCCACTTAGAATGTGTTAAATGGATCTTAGAGAACCAGCCAAGTGTATGTGCATGTCTGTGGACGGTAACAGAGAAAGAAAGATAGTCTGTCTGTGCTTGAGTCTGTGCATTATAAGTGTAAGTAGCCAAATTTGGTTGGATCCATATTAACTGAAAGGTCAGTGATTGGCCACGTGCCCTTCAGTGCCTTTGGGGCAAAGCCAGTCACATTAGCAGTTTGGTGTTCCTCCAGAAAGCAATGGCCCATATGAATTGTTGTGTGACCTGATAGTCATTTAAAGATGCAAAAGTGAGGAAATGACTTGGAAATCCACCAGTTATACAGTTCAAAAAGCAATAAGTAGCTTTGCAGAACCCTTCTGACAGCATGAAGAAACATCTTCAACTGCAAATCACTGCAAAGGTACCCAGTGACCATTGGCCAGATGGCACCGTGTGAGAAATTGCCAAATTCAGCATCCACTTAAGTGAGCACAAAATTTAACCAAATGGCATTAAGTCACATACTCAGACAGTTTTGGAGGCTGATATTAGGACGCTGGGGCATAAAGTGTGGAAAACAAAAGCCTTGCAATGTATATACAGCTACTGTAGCTTATTCTGTGGATGTTAGGTCTTTACCAGGTGATTAAAAGCTATTAAATATTATCCATAATTCAATGAAAACATGTCGTGACATTTCTACACATAGATACAAACTATGGGACATACTAATTGAAATGGTCTTCTAGTAAATCTTATATTTATATCCACACACATAAAAATTATGGCCAGTTTCCGAAAGAAAGTTTTGTTGCATTTTGTGACTAAGAAATGTATTAGCCACTATATTAATACTGTGGGTGTTTTTTATGATACTGGGCAACGTACAGCCACATGTTCCAGCAATTCAAGCGGTGGAGTTTAGGTTTGGATTATAGACGGCTAAGTCTGGTATCTGTGCGCCACAATGGTGGAGTGGTTGCTTCTATCTCAGCAGAATGTCCCGGTCCAAACCCACCTGCTGCTGGCTCTCTGTCTGAAGTTTGCGTAGTCTCTCTCTGGTTTCCTTCGGGTAATTTAGTTCCTACCACAGTCCAAAGACATGCAGTTAGGGTAATTTGTGACTCTAAATGTCCCATAGATGTGAATGATTGTCAGTCCCTATGTTTGGTCCTGTGATAGACTGAAAACCTGTCAAAAATATTTCAATTAAAGAAAACTGGGTTAGGCTATAGCAGCCCTGTGACCTTGAACAGGAAAAGTGGGTCAGATAATGACTGGAGGTTTGGTATTTGGTCTGTTACGTGCAGGGAGTGCGGGTGTTCGAGGTACCTTATGAGTTTGTCATCTTGTGTAAAGTCCCTTGTGATTAATGTAACTTCAAGTAGTATCACATACATAAAATCCACATTGTAACATTAACAACAACACAAAGTTGTTGGACATCAGGGTCAAGCTCTTGTCTTCTGTAGGAAAGTTCCCTACAAATATTGTACATGGACTTACTTACAGGACTTATTTAAAAAGACCAGTCAGTGCTCTGCCTGCAAACAAACAGATCAAAGTTACAATTAGGTTCAAATCAGCATATACTTAATTCACTCTTGTGAAGTATAGTATTTTGATTTTTTTTACCAATCCATCCACCCAAAACCTCTTCCTACAAACGTACTACGGCCACTAGAAGTTGCAATCGATATCTGCTTTCACCAACCACATCTCTGGCGGCCTTCATTCAAAGTTGTGGTTGGTGTACTGAGTGTTAACTCCCCATGATAACTGCATGCCTTTGTAGTGTTTTTTTTTTTTTTTTTTTATCTGTAGCTTATCTTGTCCAGATGCTGGATCTTATTCCAGCTGTTACTGGACATCTACAGGACAAGCCTCTCTCTGATCTCTGTATTTTGCATTATACCTCTGAAGGTACTAACTTGTATTTGAAAATGTAGAACCCTGCCAACCCCTTTGTTTTTATTCCAGACATTTTTTTCAGCAGTTGTCAAGCTTTGCCATTCATTGTCCCTCTGCATGTGGGGAAAGGCAGTGTTGAGAGGACAATGCATGAACTAAGCACACTTGCTCAGGAAAGCCTTACGAGTTAACATTCGTGCCAGGATCCTCCACAGTACATTCACGTGATACAGAAAGTGAGAATCCTTTACGCTTCCATTGAGAAAAAAAGAAACGGGGAATTTTGAAAAGACAAGGCAGAGAAGTAGGGTAGAACATCTGATGTCCTGTCTTCACTCAGCTATGAAAGCAGCAAAAAATTACTTTTTTTTCTTAGCTGATTGCTGAATAGTATCATAATTCCAGAATTCTCTATGCTCTATCTCTAAGTGGTCCCCGCCTAGTCAGGAAGTTGAATCCTCCCCTGGATTATATGAAGTGTTTCTTCATTTTGTCTGTAACAATGCAGAAGAAGCACATTTAAAATCATTCACCTGCCCTGCAGAGTGCATTGCCACTTTCCTACTTCAGTGTTGGTCCAGATATTTAAACCGTTATTTTACCTTTAATATTTACCCCTCCGATTTAAACATAGCACTGTTTACTCTCTTAGCAGAAACCTTCCAGGATGGTTCTGACATAAGTCATTTTAAACTGATTTTTATCAAATTAGTGTTTGCTATCTGCATGGCACTGAGACTGCTCTAGTCAAGTTCATCAATTACCTTTTTCTTGCCTCTGACATCCGTCTATGTTCCATTTTAATTCACCTTAGCTCAGCCTTTGATTTTCTGCTATACTCATCCTCACCCTCCTAATGCTTGTTTGCTGTCTGTTCACCTGCTTCACATTAACTGCAATCACTAGCTTTGCATAAGCCTGCTGGTCACACTCACCATTTGCCAAATTGTTCTACAGAATGCTTCAAGCCAAGCATTTTCATTACTCTCCTTAAACACCTAAGACTTAGGAACAGTACGTGATAACATTATGAAGTGGTGTGGAGGTGTTTCCCCATTTTTAAGACTAGAGAATGCTTTTTTTTACATAAGCTGATATGATATGATGAACAAAGCACAAGCACACTTTTACATAATACGCAACTCTGTGACCCATTAAAACTTGATAGCGTGACATTTGATTTTGTAGCATCATAAAACCAAGGTAAGGACAGTAAGGAGGTTTGGTCAAGTTGAAATGCTTACTATAAATCATTTTGTAACTGTTTTGAAAGATGATACATAAAACACATCATAGATAATGGCACAGTCAGTGTTATATGGGCAGGTGAGCCAGGCTGTATATGACAGCTGATGTACTGTATGCCACATAACCAAAGTCTGCCTATACACTCGTTACTACAGACTAAAACGCCCTCGAAAATCTTAACAATTATTGTTATTTCTGCAAAGTAAATACAATCAGGGAAATAAGAAGTGACGCTTCTGCCTGTGCCTGCCAGGAACATGCAGAGAACATGCCAAAGAGAGAGGAGGGCTGTGAAGAGAGACAGGGTGTATGCACAAGATGTGGCATTTCTGCTAGTGCATGCCAAGATCATACAGTGGCCATGCCAAGAGGAAAAGCACACCTACAAGTGAAAGGGGATACAAGCTGTAGAAAGCTTATGAGTGCAATGCTAAAGCAGGGCAGTGTGTGTGTGTGTGTGTGTGTGTGTGTGTGTGTGTGTGCAATGCCTTGACAAACACAAAGTAAAACGGATGAGTTTGTAATAGGACACTGACCAGTCCTCCTAAAGCTGAGGTCTTTAACCTTGTATTAATATGTTAGTAGAAATGTGCTCAAAACATCTTAATGTGGAGACGTTTTGTCACCGTTGAACTTCACTGGCAAAGATCGGCTTTCAAAAGAGTTTGAGACTCATCAGTTACACCAATCAGGGTTACACAATGTTACTTTCTGCTCGACTGGCAAGTTGAGGAGCATTCTTATTTTGTAATTTCATTAGGACCTGAAGGGCTGTGCAGACTCATCTGATACGTTGGTTCTCGAAGGATTAAGGATTGAACAACTATTTTATTACAGAGGCATATTTCATTGGAAAAATAATGAAACAGGGAGTGGAAATACTTTTTCTTTAACTGAGTGCTGATGCAAATACTATTGCTGAGTCCTAGTACAGAACATGTTTCCCATCCAGCACATTTGTGTGCATTTGATTTCATGTTCACACAGGCAATCTTTACCCTTTTCATTGGTACTTTGAAGTTTAGTTTGCTGCTTTATAAGTACAGTAGAAGGCATAACATAAACCTGGAGTGCGTCAAAGTTACCTCAGGCAGTGATCCATGCTGACAAAATCACTCTAGCACCATCCCCTGTGGGCCAGAAATACATCTTAAGACAATAATTAGCAAACAGACGAAGACCGCACTTAAAAGGTAATATACATATATATCTGGTCTTCTTACAGCAGTCCTGCAAATTCTATCTGCTAAGACAATTCCAGTTGATAAAAGAGATGTTATCAACTAAATTGAAGAAGATATTTTAATTTCAACATTGTAAAAGAAAAAGAAAGAGAAATTTCCATCACAAGAAAATGTTTTGCAATAAGCTTCATAAATAAGACTTTCTGGGTGTAAATATGTCTCTGTTTCCCAAACACTGCACACAATTACTATCTGAAATGAAAATCCATTTTCTACCAAACATTTAAAATTATGGCAAATACACTGGGTCTCTCTAGCTGTCCCTGGATTTCGGTTTGTTTACAGAGTAACAGAGCAAAAAAACATGCTAAAGGTCCCATATTAAACTGCTTTTCTGCAAGTAAATCAGTTCCCTGGGGTCCTACTGTGTCTTACTGTGACACACTAAAAAAAAAATCACACACCACAGCCTCTTCTAACCCTTTTTGTAGCAGCTCTCCACAGAACGAGCAGTTTTAGTGCCTGCTTTAAATCCTCAATAGTCCATGATGACCACAGCCTCACTTCCTTATTCTGTGATACCACGGTCACAGCTGAGCCTACAACACAATGTTTCTGTGTGGTAGTTATTAACTCTGCCAGTTTGACATTTATTTTGTATATAGGCTGACTGTGCTCTGTGACTGTTTGATCGGTGACATTAATCCAAATCTGTAAACAAGGTTAAAGCATGTTCTGAGTGCTTAACCCGGAGTAAACATTTAAATATAAAGTTCCGGAGTAGATGTGACGTCTAACCTGAAAGTCGAGTGATGAACTATAAAAAGACATTGGAAAATCTCACGCTAACTACACAGAGACGACACAGACCTGATATTAAGAATGAAATTCCTCCTTCAGAAATTCCGCTGCGTTTTTGGAAATTTGCTCAAACTATCTTAATATGACTACCCCGCAAAAAAAACCTTAAAAAAGTAAGTGTTAAAGGTGTCACAAGAATTCATGATAAGCTGAAGGCTAACTTTGCCCCAACAAATGTACAGACACAAGACTGGTGTTGATCTTCTCACCTTGGCTTTTGGAAAGAAATCACATTGTTAACCATTTCATCAATGTGCCACAACCTGTCTCACTGCAAGGCAGATTCTTTTAAAACACGCAGAATATGAATAAAAAACCTGTTGAAAGCAAATCCGAGGATTCAGGTAATTTAATGGAATAGAAGAAGCAAAGATAATGTTTTCTATAGATGTTTTTTTATGATAAATGATTTCGAGATTAAAATGTTCTTGCAGTTGTAGCAAAAAAAACAATAAAATGCTCCCAGACACATTGTATTATTTAGTGGATGGCTATAAAGAGGACCTACATGGGGCCTGGTGGATCAGTGTTAAAGCACTGGGTTGGGAGGCAGAAGGCTGTGAGTTCGAAACCAGCCCTGCCAGGTGTGGCCGCATTCCGGCATTCAAGAAACACATGCCAAATCAACCTACGGAACATCTTCTTTTGTGGCGACCCCTGAAGGGACCTGCTGAAAGCGGTTGATCTTTGATCTCTAAAAAGGAAATATATGCTTTTCAAATGTAATGACTGATGCAATGCTTATAGGCAGCTCTGAATCCTTTGCAAAACCAGACAGAAGCAATGGCAGGTTTGTGTGACTGCAGCAAAAATCTGTCCAAAACGATCACTGCAGAGGCGGTCGATAGCTGCCATACAGCAGCACTGTCAAAACGTTCACTCTCAACAATAAGCCCACGTCAGATTCTGCTGTTTTTATGGTGTTTTATTTGATGGCATTCCTGTGGTAATCTCTGTATTTTGTAACAGAAAGAATCTCTGGCAGCAGTTGTTTCCTTTCATGCCAGTGGAAGCCAAGTGAAAGTAACATTGCTGATGTGCGGGTCCTCCGGTATGAGGACAGCCAAATGCCAGTGGTTAAATGAAGGAGATGGAAGAACATTTTTAGTATTTGTCTGAAATGGCTTGTATTGCTCTGTCAGCTGTAGACTGCAGTGGGAGCACACACACACAGATGGATGTGCACACACCTTCCTACGCATGCATACACACACACACACACATATAGAGAAAAACACAGCGTTGAGCGTTCGGCTAATCAGCTGTTTAATCATCTGTCAGTTTGGATATTCATCATCAAGCTCTGGACATATGGCTCTGCTTTGATCAGGAAGCTGTGTGTATTTCAGAAAGGGTGTTTTCTTAAATGAGAACTCAAGCACAGCCTACTGTAATTTGAAGTAAAGTGCAGTTTACCGAACGTTTAACAAAAACGCAGCAGAGGATCAACTCGAAACCGACTCAGAACAAAACAAACCAATCCCTTTCAAATCCCAAATGTTACTGTAGGTTGCAAACAAACACAGATGCAGTAAAATAATTGCCCAGAATCTTGCTCAAAGACTCTAACAAGGCCTCCAAAATATGTTGTTTGTCCATCCCCTCACTTCAACACACTGAAGTGCTTTCTGATCTGACACCACATCAGTATGACCACCTCATTAGCGTGTGGCTCTCAAAGCGGTTATATCACTGTCAGGAGAGAAATCTGTCAAAAACAGCCAGGTTAAGTTAACCCAGGACAGCCTCAGCTTAGGGATGTTGGTTGGCAGTTGTTCACGGTCTGCCTGCTTTACTGTAGGTAGCATTGCTGTAGGATTAAGGACTTCGGACTCAGCCATTTAAAAATATAGCATTTCATTAAATTCTAACTTTAACTATTCTTTGGCAGAATGCCTTGTGTGTTCAGGGTCATGGTCTTGCTGCATGATCCACCTGCAATGTTACCTGATGCCTTGACAGTTTTCTATAGATCTGTAGTTGTACAACACAGAATTCTCTGCTCGATCCATATATACATAGATGCTGCATTGACTGGTTTGGTCCGTTGCTGCATTGCATAAACTCCGCCATTATATTTCAGAGGGCAAGACTGGCCTCTAGTTCATGAATAAAAAGCACTCCACATTTTTGTCATTCTATGGCAATGAGGCATTGTTATATTCAACTGTTTGTTCTCAACATGTAGAATAGAAAACGTTTTGCCCACAGTGACTGAGAAGTTGTATGGTAAAGCTGCTAGACACTTAAGGGAAGTGTGAATAAGCAAAGGCTTACTGAACTTACATGAAAGAGCTGGACATTTACATTACATAGTGATTTAAGATCAAAAAAGATTCAATTCAATTCAACTTTATTTATATAGCACCAATTCACAACAAAGTCATCCCTACTTTACCGAATAAGGTCAAGACTATAAAGATGTGTAGAGAGAACCCAACAATTACCCCTGGAGCAAGCCCTAGGCAACAGTGGAGAGGAAAAACTCCCTTTAACGGAAGAAACCTCCAGCAGAACCAGGCTCAGGGTGGACGGCCATCTGCCTCGACCGGTTGGGGTGAGTGGAAAGTGGAGAGAGAAAAGAAAAAGAGCAACAAAAAGCAACAACAAAACCTCGGGCAGGTTGGTAGGACCAGTAGCTGCACGCTGGAAGACACACAGTTCCAAAGCCCGAGGACACCTGCAAAGAGGGAAAGAGAGAGGGAGACAGAGAAGGACAAAGACAACTACGGGAGAGAACACACATGATAATGTGCGTCTATGTCTAAGATCAACGTAGTTGTAAAGTTGAGCTTTCTCCAGCTGAGGCTGTTGATTTAATTTCTTATAATATGTGACCACATAACTCCAGTTCTGGTCCCTGTTTACTGGCTTCCAAGTTGTTGATTTGTGTTTTTAAGGCTTAAAATGGACCGGCTGTGCCCTACCAAGGTTCATTCTTAAGATTACTGCATATTTTGAGCAGGTGTTTTCTTTCTTTTCTAAGCACGGGGGGAACCAGGCCGTTCTTTCACTGTCATGCTCTCTCTCCATCAATCTGAAATCTCTCTCAACCTCGGTGTTTCCTTAACAAACCATTTGCCATCAGTGCCGTTTGGTTGGTCAGTTTATCTTGAAGTTAGGCCTCTGAGTGATGGTCAGTCTTTTTTCATGAGAATTCAGTTTTTTAAGGTGTTTACCTACACTGATACCCTAGAAGCCAAGAGTAGAATAATCAAATTTAAATACAGTGCGCAATGTCCTCTGACTAAACTGCGAAGGACCGGGACAGTAATTGGACCAGACATCTGGAGCTCATGGATCAGCACCATGGACAGTGACAGTGATATTTTTCAGTACTTTTTGACTGCAGAGGTTTATAACATACATTATTAGTGTTAAGATGTATGAAAGCTAGGAATCTGTAAACAAACCCATGAACAAACACACACATACACACACAATTTGATATATAATATATATAAATAATAAGGAAACCCTCAATTGTAGAATAGAAGACATTGCCATGTGTGTGTGGTAAATGGGAAATAGTCACTTATATAGTGCTTTGAGATGCTACTTCTCATTCACACAAACACTCCGATGACGGTGGCTGCCATAATGTAGCAAGTATTGACCGGGATCAGTGGAATCGAACCACTGACCCTGTGGTTTGTGAACGACTGCCTTACCAACTGAGCTACAGTGGAGAAGGCTGTCCACAGAAGCAATGCCATAAGCTAAGGACAGAATATTCTACAAGAGAGATTATTGTCCTTTTGTGCAAACAGCACAAGTAAACAGAGGGAGAATTACCACTCAGTCATTTTTGAAACAATGGGCCTTTGATTTCACATCAAAGGGCTTCTGATTTCTAGCTGATTAACAGAAATTTGTTTGAAACAGTTTTCAGAAGATTTTATCAGCTATAGCCCATTACCTGATTGATGATAACTCTGAGTTCACTGAAAGCATTGTCTCCACATGACTGAGTCTGTCCTCACCAGTGTAACATTACTTGTAAATAAGAAGAAGCTTAGTTCGTTTAGCTACTGTAGTTGGCCTTATTAAACCTGGCCCCCAACTTCTAATGGTGTCACACCATCAGAAGTGAGTGCTGCTATCTGTTGTTATCACTACCTTACATTTAGATAAGTAGCCTGCTGCGTCACATGTTTTTAGGAGTCTTTTTGCTTAGACAAAAAATGAGATGGTTAGGGTTAGTGAAAAGGGACTGTGAGGTGAATAAAACACCGAAACACAATCAAAGTAACAACACTGAGTAATTAAACAGGATGCAACTTACAAAGCTTGTCATCAAATGCATTTCTGGAAACTGTAGTATTTGGTACAGTTGCTATATTGTCAATTTCTTATGTCTCACTCATAGGAACAATTGTTAAGATTTTTTTGATAGTCTATTAACTATGTGTTTGGTGATGACGACTAATTACAACCTTTCAATGGCATGAAAAGGTATTTGTTTACTCTGATTAAGCTTGTCAAAATATGCTAATGCAGGGCTTTGAGTAGCCTAACCTGTATCTGAACACAGTTGTATAATGATATGTTTCATAGCACATTACTTTACTAAGCTAAAAGGCAAAGAAACGTCTGAATCATTTACACTAGAAAGGTGGAAACACAACCACGACCTCTTAAACTATAATTATCTCTTATAGCACTGTCACATTTACTATATGCAGTGAAAAGGCTTGACAGGCTTCTACTATATATATACTGTATGTACCAGGATGACTGTTGTTTAGAAATAGAACTAATGTAAGTGAACCATCAAGTTTTTGTGGAATATTGTTTAGGATACAAATCCCTTACTTTGGTCTGGTACTTTAGAGTGATAGTGATTAACTGTTTCTTTTTATTGCATTTTTTTTCTTAAACCATAGGTTGGTGACACAGATTGCTTGTGTTTAATCACCAGTTTTAGTTTTCTGTCGTTTGTTAAAAGCATTGCATGAAAGATAATTAAGAAAACACATTAAAATGAATTATGAGTAATTTGAACATTTATGAACAGCCTAGCTTTTCATTTTACATGAATGTGTTGTCTTTAATTCAGGTTTCATGAGGTCAAGGGCCTTTACACAGGTTGTGGGTATTTCACTAAAACAACCGAAACCCAAAAAATGACAGAAGAGAACCAAAATCTGTAAAGCTATTTTCCACACATGAACATTTTAGTAAAGATCTGGTGTTGCAGTGAATTCCAGTTGATAAGAAGATTAGTACCAGTGGAAACCAGTGGCAGGGGCCACTGCTGTGCTGCCAAATACTGAACTCTTATCCTTCTAAGTTATTTACATTTTTCATCTTCCAACTTGACAGTGAGTGGTGTTGAAACTTATCCCACTATGACACGACAACAAGCCATGAAATCAGATCTACAGGCACAATGTACCCCTGCCCAGCTGCTACACCGAGGGCGTACAGAGCGACAGGGCATATATAAATTCTATATATGGACTTTGCATTGTAGCCTGGTGGCGAGCAGAGCATTAAAAGTGTATTTTAAATACTAAGGACCCAATAAAACCTTGAAACAGGCAAGAACATTATTTCTTTCTGTTGGTCAGCTGATGAAATGCAATGTTCCCTCTACTAAAGCTCAGCTAGTTGCCCCTAGCTACATCTGAAAAATTGTTTCTCCACACAGTCCCCCCATTCTGAAATGTAATGTTAAAGTCTCAATTGGGCTGTGCAGATTTCTCTAAATGCGTCCTTTTTCTAAACCACACACACTCGGTATTTATAAAAGTGAGTTAAAAAGGGCCACAAGTTGTTTAAGTGAAAACCTTTGTTGTTTTATATTTTATTATATTTTCCCAGTTTAACAAATCTAAAAAGTGTAAAAACCAGTTGCAGTGAAACAAAATTATTATCTCCTTCATTCGTATTTCCCCTTGTTGTCTCTGTTCTAAGAGGAGCTCACCAACTGTTGGCTCCTGCTACGCATGTGGAAAATTGACTTTTTTCATCAAACAGATTTTGGTAAATTTTAAACTTTTCTAACAGACGAAATGAAAGGTGATCAAAGTTTTATTTAAATGTTTCAGGCATTGGCATAACAAGATTCCCAGAAGGCTCGCAACCAAGCTTCGAAGCTCATTTTAACTGTAGGGACTATTAAAATGCTGACAGCAAGAGACACCAGTATGTTCACATGCAAATCTCTATCTGAGAAATCGTTTTTGGGGCCCACGTCCACAGAAATGACGAGTTTAGACATGAGTTGCTCGTTGTGACACTGGATGTGGATCCGAATAAAGCTGCGGCCGGCTATTGGTAGAATTTAAGTAATGCTAACATGCCCCGACTCCTGTTTAACAGACAGACATGAGGCTGGTTCAGTATTCATCTTCTTATTTGTAAGCAAGAAAGTCAATAAGTGTATTTGCCAAAATATGCTAAAATAAAAAATTCCTTTAAACATTAAGTGAACGCAGACTTCACACCAGGGCTGAGCTGAATCTATCTGAGAAAGTAATTCCATATTCTCTCAAAAGAATCTTAAATCCAAACACTTAAATGCTTTAAAAGTTACAAACTCCGCCGTCTTCTGTTTGGCCGAGTGCAGTTTTGCTCAGAATTCTGTGGATCTGCCTCTGAATGCTAGTTGACTCTCTGCCTGTTGGCTTTTATCCACACTTCTGAGCTCTCCCTTGGACATTTTAACCAGCAGCTGCTGATGAGATGTGGATTCCTTCCCGGAGATCTGTATAATTGGAGCCTTGAGAAGAAGAAAACCTACAAGAGCGTTTCAACTGCTGGAGTACACAAAAGTGTCCATGCTGCCTCGAGTACGCTCTCCAGTGTTAAGACCCAAAGCAACACAATGGTTAAATCACCACTGACCAAGACTGATGGTGACTTCACTTCAGCAGTTTATTTGCAGTAAAATTGGTCCTGTCTCGCCTGTGGTGGCACAGTGGAGCTGCAAGAGCGCACGCTGATTCAGGCATACTGTGATACACAAATCAGGGAGGAGATGTATGTTTTAATATAAACAAGTGATGCTCAGCGATGCCAACTGAATCTCAACTTGGCTCTGTCATGCTGGAAAGGCTCCTTTTTTTCTCCGCAAGCCATTTTGCTCACTCTGGGAGTTCGCTTCAATCATTTTTGCTGCTGTGTACATCCCCCCCTCAGGCAAAAGCAAATGGCGTGCCATGACTACTATTAGGACAGATAATAAAAATGAAAACCAAACATCTCGATTGTGCCGTTTTCATTCAGGGCATCATTCGGGGAGGAATGAATTCCTCTCTCATCGCATGGGAGAATGCAAAAATACAGACGCGCATCTTTTATTCCACCATTAAAGTCTCCTTCCCCTCACTCTCCGAGGCCCCTCCGTGGCTGTTAGTTGAGGCCCAGGTGGTTCCAACTTATAATAACACTGGAGACAGACAGACACATCTAAACTTGAAGTTCAAAGCAGACTGAGACACAGTTGGAGATTGCTGTTGGAATGACTCTGCCATCAATCTAGAAGGGGAGTCTCGCAACCGTTGTCTTTGTGCCCAAATGCTGAGCACTCAAAAGTCAGGTCTGATTTCTATGTGAAGACACAAGTCTGTTCGTCTTACCCTAGAGATGAAGAGCTCAATTGTCAAGTCAATTGAGTCATTCCAATGCCTGGTGAAATCCTTCGCGTACAACCTGAAATAGGATAAGAACATACCCCACTGAGACACTTTTACCTCAAAGTGAAAGGTCTGTCTTCATCTACTCATCCCTATGTCTCAAAGTTAGTACTGACACCTAATACATAATGATTTGGCAACAGTGCAGCAGCTAAATGAACTCAGTGACAGCTGAGTGATTCCAAACGGCTCCTAAACGAAATGTGGCCACTTCTTTAAGCCGAGCTTGGGATGTGATTCTAAGGAAGAGATGTCGGCTTAGTCTGTTGGTCAGTTTGGTCCAGGCTAATCTCCCAGGACCTATTGGATGTTCCCCAGGTCATATGTCCTACTCACCCACAGAAATATCTCCACATTTACTACATAGAAAGGCATAAGGATTTGGATGGACCCTATGCTGACTTGAGGAATCCCTGTCTTTCTCTTTTGTGCCACATTGATAAAGACGTGACTGTTGAATTCCCCAAACAAGACTTCTATAGTCAAATATAAACTTAAGCAATCTTAAAATCATGAATTTACTGTATCTTTATCTAGTCAGCCAATTCCAGTATAAACTCGCCATAGATTAGCCTGATTGTAGTCATTACTAGCTCCTATGGTTTGATAGGTCACCTATTACCTACTGGAATCGATATTATGAGTAAAATGTGGGAAATTTGCAACATGTTAGAGAAGCCAGGGTGGAAGCTGGTGCCAGCAACATAATGCTTCTCACAATAACTTTTAAAGTCGATGCCGCGTGGTCTTTCCTTAACCCTAAAGTTTGTGTTAAGGTGTATGTAAACCTGACCAAAAAACATAGATGTGGACCTATCTGGCCATAGTTATGGTGCTGATAACAACAGATAATGGCCACTGAATGATGTGAAAACATCTGAAACAGGTGATTGAGTAAAAAAAAAGTCATCCAAAGAATGTACAAAAGAATGTCGGAAGTAATATAGAAGAAATGCGGAAAAAGAGAAACACATGATTCTGATGTGCATGGGTAGATAATGACATCATTTTCATCTTCATGTTCCATTCGCTTAAACAGCGGCTGACTTTATTGAAAATGGCCGCTTAGTGCCTCTCTGTCCAATTTTAGATCCTCCCAATCCTCGCCCCCTTCGTTCCAGTTTACATAGCCGAGTCTGGCCATAGCCTCCTGTGGATCCAGGGACAAGGTCCAGCATATTTTCCGCATGGTGGGTGGGCTCATTCGCTGTCTGCAGCTCTCCATCCAGGATCTGCATGACACCAGGGTGAGTAGGAGGGCAGCGAGCATTGCCAATGAACCTATACATCTAGTTTACCATCTGTCCCAAAGGTGTCCATTGCTGAGACAGTCCACATGGAATCTAAACATCCCTGTGCTCCTCACAATAACTAGCATTCTTGAGAAGCAGGTTTAACAAGACTCACTCATCCTTACTGAGTGACTGTATTGTCTGTCTTCAAATCTGTTAATAATTCATCCATTTGCATGTGCATGGTTTTCCATGTATCCTCAGACTTTGCAAACTTTGGCACATTTTAGCCTCGGTAATGTCTCCAATGTGTAATTCATTTTGTGCAACTCATTCTTTCCACTGTGACTTATTTTATGGTATGCTGGACCCGTGCACTAATGAATACTCATTATACTTTCTCCTAGAGCTATGGCTGTACTGTTATAAGACTGCTCGAATGCACATTCTTAATGAGGCCGGGATGTAGATTTGTAGCATCTTGCCTTTTGAAAATCTCACCTCTTTGTGAGACAGAGAATCTCACCTTCTTGACAGGTCTTGTCGACCTATGTTTGACTGTTACTGCACCGTGAAATAAAAGACACGTGACTTTTGAACCAAGCCATTCGAGAGAGACACAATCAGTCCATCAAACCATAGTGTATATGACAAAGGAGACTGTTTGTTTCCCATTAGTGAGAATGAACGTTTTCCGGTAATTTTATCCAAAACCAACTTATCCCCATTTAGGCTTGGTAGGGGTTGTTTTTGAAAGCGTTGACAACATTTGTTGCCCCTGAGGTCTCTTTGGAGGACACTGACAAACGATGTGGCTTAACCGAGTGTGCGAAGTGTTTCAACCCTGTAGGAAGAGAAGGATCCGTCTTTCATAAATAAAACAGGTTCAATTCAACAAACTTAATTTCAGTGTTTTGTAGTTTTACATATCTACATAATTTTAGATACTTGCATTGTCGCCACGAACCAAGATCTATCCATCTATCTGAAGGCATGTGGCGAGTTGTATCATTTACGTCACATTCTGAAGATATAAGTTATCAGTGTGTTTTTGTACATGTTCACTGACACTTTGTCAACACGGATTTATTCCTCCTTTAACTAATTTCCTCAGTGACTTCACTTAATGGGCTGATCTGTTTCATCATAATTCCCTTTCTTCCTTTCACTCATCATATCTTCGTTTCTGCCTTTTTCCTCCTCTTCCATCCTCCAGATAATCCCCCTGCACCGCCAAAAGGGGGCAACAAAGCGGCACTTTTCACCATCCTGAAACACCAAAAGGCTCCCAGCAGCCACACTAACTCTCTCTCTCTCTCTGTCTCTCTCTTCCCCAAACGAGCTGCGTTTGTTATCTCCTCTTATTTGTTCCTGTCAATAAAAAGTTGTTCAAGTCCAACATTTATGACAGGAGCAGGGAAAACGGTTAAAACCTTTGGTGTTTCTCCTTCATTCTCAAAAACACACACACAGACAGGTGTCAGTCTAAAACTACTCATCTATCTGTCGATCTCAGGCCCCCTCTCTGCGTGTAACTGTTTCTGTGTGCGTGTGTGTGTGTGTGTGTGTGTGTGTGTGTCCTGGTGCTGAAGGAACAGCGCCCTTCACATAGGGAATGAGAGCAGCTGAACAGAGCAGCCGGCAGCCTGCTCTATTCACTGCTACTGGTGTCTTATCTCCAGCAACACAATCAGTTCTTCCTTATCTAGGACGGGAAAATATCTGCCATCTGGAAACGTACGTGAGAGTTTGGGTATCAACATGCATAGACGAAGGATATATCTTTAATTTTTTTTTGTCCACAGGCGCCCCCCCTCCTCCCCCTCCCCCTCTCTCGCTCTCTCTCTCTCACCCTCTCGCTCTCCCTAGCTGCTCTGCGCTCTCTTGTGGACTCTCTTTTGGCACTTTGGATGAAAGCCTCCGCAAGAAATGGCAGATTTTATGTCTCTTATCTGTCTCTCTCTGGGTAGTTTGTGAAGTATCTGAGGGAAACGAATAAGGAAAGGAAGGCTTTTTTTTCTGCAAGAGAGAAAAAGGCGCATCTGATATTTTCTCTTCAGTTATTTTGGCCCCGTAGCCAAAGGTGGGGTTTCTCTTTTCTAGTTTAGGAGCGGACTCTTTACTACACATGTTTCTTTTATTCTC
The DNA here is from genome assembly GCF_033026475.1 of Channa argus. Classification (NCBI taxonomy): domain Eukaryota; kingdom Metazoa; phylum Chordata; class Actinopteri; order Anabantiformes; family Channidae; genus Channa; species Channa argus. The sequence goes on from NC_090206.1 coordinate 5,867,349, forward strand.
CACTCCACTATAATGTTTTGTCCATTTTGTAGTTGAAAGCGAGGAGATCCAGCTCCTCTTTCCCATCTTCCCCCCCCCTCCTCCTCCTTTCCTCGGTTTTGGAGGAGAACCCAAAAGAAGCGGATACGCGCTTTCCGCTCTCCCCGTCGTTCAAGCGCTGCATGAAGGATTTCCAAAAGTCATTTCAAGTGGACCCTTTTTTTGTGTGATTTTTGGCAGTGAAGTGCAGCTTAGGGAGCCAATCCAGAGAAGGGAAAGGAGTCGACGCACTCGGACTTGTAGGGGACGTGTTTCTGGAAAGGAAGAAAAAGTAAAGGAGTGAGAAAAGAGGAAACATTTGGAGAACATGCGCCGCGTTTCCTTTACTAAAACGTCTTTTCGGATGTATTAGGCCAAAAAAAAAAAAAAAAAAAAACAGAGCAGAGAGGAAGAGAGACGCTACCTTGCAGTCTCGCATTTTGAATTATCGATTGTCTGGAATCTGGATGTGGACTGATTGATTTCACCATTCGATGATTTATTTACTCTCGGAAATTATCACCCGGCAAACTTGGACTTGTTTTGGATTGTAAGACGAAAAACAAACCCTTCGCTGCAGTTTGCGTCGTTTGCAATGACACGATCGTTTTCTTACAGCACCTCTGGGCTGACTGATTGATTATTCAACGTATTGGTGACACCAAATCCACAACGCTGGACCCTACTGATTGATTATCTCATCATTACGGCTGACTTTTCTGCAATAGTCTCCCCATCTTAACTTCCAACATCGAACTATAAAGCTTACATTGGCAAATGTTTAAATGCCTTTAGTATCATAGTATCATGAATATATCATGAGGGAGTACCCCCTGAGTACTGTAGCTACATTAAAGCGCGTGTAAGCATATTACAGTGTACCACAAAGGAAGAAAGTACCATAAAGTACAATAGCAATGAGTATAAACTCAAAGCAGCCCCACTGTATGAATATTATAAGATTTTAATAGGGATTATTACAGTGCAAGTGCTTCGCGGGTTTCCAGTTTGGAGATTGGAAGTTATTTTTGGCTACGCAAAGTAGAGCGACTCTTCCACACCAGTGCCCGGACAGAGGCAGAGACAAGTGCTATAGGTAGACCTCTGTGTTCAGTCTGTCTTACATCCCGTCCTGATAGAAAGGACTGGGACAGACAGAGAGCAGCGCACAGAGGAGAAAGGGGGGGACACGATGGGAATGCGTAACTGCGGTTAATTGGAGCGGACCTCAGCCTTCCGACACCTCTGAGAAAGAGGGATAGAGGAGAGAAAGGATTTTATTCTTTTTACAGCCACAAAGCTTCCATGTTAAAGGCTTTTTTTGGCAAACGGGGTGAGAAGAAACGACCTCCTTCGTAATTTTGTTGATCGTCTGTCGTCCTGTCAGTTTGGAAGGGGGGGAATTTAACTGCGCCGGTTTGTGACAGAAGAGAGAGGCAGAGGTGGGATTATTTATCACTTTCGTCTCGTCAAGGTTGATCAAATCATCTGAGCCACTTGGATTCAGAATTAGTTGCTCAGTAACACCAGGTAAGAGGACATCACGCTCCGACTTTACGCGCGTGTGTGTGTGTGTGTGCAAGTGCTGAGTTTACTCCATTAACTGTTTGCCTTTCATCCTCTCTCTCACTCTCTCCACATAGACAGAGAAAGTCATTCGCTTGTTTGTGTGTGTGAGTGGGTGATTGAGTGGGTGGGAGCATGCGCGCGCCTGGTTCGTGGGTGTATGTGAGAGGTGAGAGACCAAGAGGCAGAGAGAGCGTTTTTACGCACGAGTGAGAAAGAGATGGAGATGGAGAAACAGAGAGGCAGCGAGAGCGAGCATGTGTGTGTGTTTATGTCCATGTATTAGTGAGGAGCATCGTGGGTGAAAGATATCCCCTTCAGGGAGAGAGCAGGAGCCTTCGGCCAGAGATATGGTGCAGCACAAACACACCTAAAGAGCCAGTGAAACATGCAGACATATTTTTTGAGGTTGTGTTTTATGTGTCCTTGCCTTTTGGGGATTTGAATTTGTCCTTGTTTTTTTTTTTTTTTTTCACTGGAGGGATTATGAGACAACAGACCTCTGGACACATACATGCAATGTGTAGAGGGATCTCCCAGTGAATAGAGCACGGCTTTCTGTGACTTTCTGGTGCTTTTGAGTGACTGTCACTTTATATTTTCTGTATGGGAATTTGCATCTATTGTTATTATGATTATTTTTATACAGCATTTTGAATCTTTGTTTGACAGACTTTCGAGCAAGAAATGCTAACAGTTTAAACAGAGGCCAAGGTCCCATTAAGCCCCTGTCCTTGTGCTTATACTCCACATGAAGACTGAATCCTACAGGTAAACATAGATGTTACATGGGTCGATTCTGCAAGTTGTGCATGTGTAAGCTTGTTCACTAACTTAGACACACAGTCAGCTTGAGTCCAATTGGGGTGATGCACCTTTGGGTGAAAGGGTGCCATTTTGGTTCCACTGTATAATTTTCCCATTTGTTCAAGTCTTCCCAAACACAGGCCCTGTTTGTTTGAGTGCTTCAGAGCCCAGCAGGTGCTTTCTCTCTCTCTCCCTTCCTCTCGCTCTCTCTATTTCCCCCTCTTATTCCCTCTCTGTGAGTGTGTACAGGCAAAGAAAAGTGTGTCTGTGTTTGTGAGTGTGAGACAGAGAGGAAGAGTGCGTGCAGCAACAGAAAGTGTGTTTGTGGTGTTACAATGTGTGCGAGAACCACGAAAGACAGGGTGGATGTGTGTCATCTAACTGTGTGGGTTTGTTCGTGTCTACAATGTATCAGCAGGTCATTCACATTTCACATGCACACAGCTACACGCACAGAGGGGAGGAATGAGGGGGGGGCTTAATAATCTCAGCCATTTAGCAAGGGGTGACCAAGCACCTATCGGAGGATGCAGGTGTGATGTAGATTAATAGTGTGAGGGAGATGCCGTATAGATCTGAGCAGCAGGTAGATGGACTGGCAGCAAAATGATTCTGTCACAGTGACCAACACCAGCTATCTATTACTCTAGTGGGGAGGGTGTGGGGTTGTTTACAGCAGGGATGCAGGGAGGAGAGAGGATGGAAGGAGATGGAGAAACAGGCAGCGAGTGCTGGACAAAGTACTCACGCTCCGTACTTGAAAGGTGTACCATCACATAAAAGTACAAAATATACTTTGGCTACAAAAGGAAGCGTATGTACTCCATTACAGGTTGAGGTAAAGATAGTTTAGTTCCCAAAGTAAAGACCAGGACCCTCCTAACTGTACATCCCACTTCATCCATGACACTCAGACTTTTAGTGTAAAGTCTACACAAATGTTCGAGACTGTCACAATGACACAAACACAAATCCTCTTTGAGTCTGACATACAGATGATTTTTGAGTGAATCTTAATATTTTGATTGACTAAAGTAAAAAGTGCTTACAAGATAGATTTGAGGCATCATGGCTTGATTCTGCTCTCTTTATTCTGAGCTTTACTGATGTACTGGCCCCTAAAATATATGTAAGTAACACAACTTGCATCACTGCATGAACTGGCCACTATGCACAGATGGATGTGAAGGATGGAAAATGTGGAAGAAGAGACAGAAAAAAGAAGAGGAGAGTAACTGATGCTTCCTTCTTTATAATTGCATCTGCAAAACTACAGTAATTTATATAATGTCACCTGGTGCTCCTCTGATATATCGAATCTCTGCTAAGCCACTGAAATGAACTGAGGCTAATTTAAAAAAGCTACAGACGTTTTCTATCCCCACTGCCTGTGATTATTTACGGTACATTTCTGTACAGAGGCAGCTCAAATCAGCTCAGTGACGTTGATTTTTCAAGACGATCCCTCAAAGTAAAGTAAAAGAGGAGAGACGATGACCCGAAAGACAAAGGCAGTCACGAGGAGTCAGGGACGGACCGAAGCAAAGGAGCAGCGAGGATAAAAGCAGGACGGCAGAGGATGAGGAGATGCAGTGAATTGAGAGGGGAGGATAGATTTAAACACGAGGACGGGGGGGGCGGGGGGGGAGAGAGAGAGAGATCCATAAATTGTGCAAGGGATGACGAGGCACAAGAGGCGCTGAAAATATATGAGAGGAGGAAGACTGTCTCACTCCTTCATCCTGCTGTCGTCTTGGCCGGAGGAAGAGAGAGGGCCAGTGGGAGGATGCTATTGAAGAGCTATGAGCGGCATTACTGTAGATTTGAAATATTGTAGAATCAGCCTGTTTACACCAATTATTCATACAACAGTCTGGTTTATAGTCACTTACTGGAACACCTCCTCAAGAATAAGCAGTCAAACGGATGATTTAAAACTTCAGAGACCAACTCCAAATGATTTCCTGAAGAGCAGCGAAGAACCCCCTACCTGTAAGACTTCACATGGAGTCACGGCTGTGGGAGTTTACCCTGATGACTAAGTCAAATTCTATTAGACTTTATTGTAAAACATAAAAAACAGTCATTTTTAGGGAGAACATCAGCACTTTTTCTTCTTTTTTTCTTACATTTTTTAAAGTTTCTTTGGATCTCGCTGTGTTCTCTGAGGCTCTGATTATCCAACTTCTGTTTTACACACAGACCTCTGATCAGTCATACGGCACACGACACGTGGGATACAGACTTGTGTGTTGCAGAATTTCAAAGACCACTTTTGATCAAAGTGATGCCATACAATGTAGGAATCCGTACACTTCTGTCAAACTCCAGGATAATTTAAATTGTCACGCATTCTGAGATGATCAAAGAGGCTTTATTTTGGTGTCATATGAAAGAACTTGGCACAGGCAGAAATTTATTCAGCCTGGTGGTTAATTGCATATTGAGTATGTAAAAAAAAAAATTTAAAAAAAATCAGAAAGCATACATTTCTAAGACGGAATACAATTGACAAGCTTATGTAGAGAGCGGAAGTCTCATATCTTTTTTGAGTTGTGTTTAAGATTGTGTTCTATAACAGAGCATAAGTACAACATTTTCATAAGACAAACATGGAGTGTGTGTGTGAGGCACAGTCCTGGGATAATAATCACATTCCTTCACTTTAGGCAAAAGGTTAGCTGCCCCCACACACCTCCATCCCATGTACACCTCAAACCCATAGATGGATAATGAGAAAAATGATTAATTTCATGAAAGATCAACAACGATTGGATGAAGTTGTTACAGTTTTAGTCTGCTACATATATGTTGCTGGATGAGTTGTGATCCATGTTCATCCGTAGCTGCTTTTAAAAAGTCCAGTACAAAGTGTTGAGAACGTGACCTAACGTTACTTGAGAAGTATTTGGCGGCAAACTATACTCTTTATTGAGGCTGTGGTGTAACTTAAGTGAAGCTTAACATAATTTAAGTAACTTTAAGAAAAGTGGCATCTTCAGAATAAAACAAGATTAAAACTAAAATGACTGCATGTGTTTGTATTGCGTCAACCAATCAGATGAATTGCACTTCACATGCATGTGTGTTCATATTCTAGTCAGTTCAACGATGGGTTCACGTGGACGTTTGTGCCAGATGATATTATGACATATCCCTCAGGTTTTCCAGAAATATTGCTTTGACATAAACAGGATAAACGTGTGGCTTTTGACTGATGATCACAAAATCTAATCAGCTTGTCCTTGAGTCCACATAGACATTTGAGCCAATTTTGAAAAAATCCCCTCCAGAAGTATTGCATTCACACGAATTGGACACACAACTGGTCACAGCTGTTGCCCAGACAGGGCCTTAAAAACCTGCGACTATCTCCGCTGCTAATGTTACTTCTACTACAAATAGCAGTAATAGACATTGCTCGGAACTGTTATAGTGCCTGTAGGTCAGCTCATATCTCTGTGGGAGTCAGACTCGGCTCAGATTGGAGCCCCGCAGCTGATAAGGATTCAGTGATTCACTGTCTTGCTCATGGTCAGCAGGGTGGATGTCTGCTGACGTGAAGGTTTTAACCAAGATCATTTGGTTAAAAGATGGTGTGTCCTATATGGTGACCTCCAAGTGCGTGTGACCCCAGGCTTTGTGATATGTGTGATCATTTGTGTATGGATGTTATTTAGATTGAACACATACCTTGAAGAGCCCGACACTCTTTCTACCATTCAGGCTGCAGTATTAATACAGTCTCCCAAAGAGCAGAAGTGTCATTTAGCGGTCTGCAGATACAAAGTTTAGTGTTTCTCACAGCAGCCCTGACAACAGTCACTGTGTCCCTCGCTGCTTCACTCATTTTGCCGGTCACAGCGTGTGGATTGCAGCTATTAACTGTCCTTGTGTTGGGCATTGCGGTCGCAGGCATCTTTCTACCGTGTTGTCACTTGACAAAAGAGGCAATATGCTTTAATGAGACCGGATCCCAGAGTGAGACCGCGTTTTTCTTCTGGGTCCTGGGTAGGAAAAGCGAAAACAAGAAAACTCGGCAACAGAGCAATACCAGCGTATCTCGCTGCTGGCTTTTTCAAATTACATTTGTTCTGGTGTCCTGCATTTAAACCCTTGTGCCTTAACAAGCAATAGGACCCTCGCAGTGAATGTCTAGTACAATGGGTATTCAGCTGTCACTGTACATGACTAAAAGGTTTACATTTTAGGTGCAAAGGAATTTACGGTTGAACCTTAAAAGTACAAAATTGTGACAATCTCATTTTACACACATTGTATGTGTGTGTGTGTGTGTGTTCGCATGTGTGTGTGCGTGCGAAGAAACTTTTCTGTGCAAATCCAAAGAGGTCTGTTGGGGTTAAACAGAGCTGCTGCATCACACAACGCACTAAATTGTCAATTATCATAATTGATGCAATGTTTGTTGGCTGAGTGTGTGTTTGTGGGTTAGTGATGGGAATGTAGGGGCGGGGCGTTGAGGGGGAATCCTGCCAACTTCAATCAGAGAGACACATCAGAAGTGATGGGAGCAAGGCCAGGACTGTGCCTGGAAGGAATCACAGCTCAGCTAATCTCCAAAGAGATAATATCAGACGGCGTAGTTTTAAAGGATATGACTCCTGCTTTTTCTTTGTCTTTTATTCGGTTACTTTATATTAATAACTAATCATATTCAATGCTCATCAGTAAAACAGCTTTATGCAGTCATTTTCTGCCAAGTTTGCAGTTTAGACCGGTGGATGTTCACATCTTTGATCAGGGTTGAAACAGGCCTATGACCATGATGCCAGAAATAATAAAAGACTCTGCTGGTGTGGTTTAATCAACAAATCCTCCAACTCAATTGACCATATAGGTCATTTTTCTGCACCCTTTAATTGGCCCACAGAGGTCTTTGCTTAAAGAAGACCCCCATGAGAGCAGGTATCTGTATAAGTAACACCCCTTTGGTGCCAGGCGTCAAAATAGCAGCATCTTTTTGTCCTAGAAGTTAAAACCACTGTTTAATTGGGTTTAGCCACAAAATAAAAATGGTGCAGTTTAATCAAAAGCCCTAACATCACTGCTACCTCAGTGCTACACAATGTCCACAGTGTCACATTCTTCTTATTACAAAAAAAAAAAAAGTTTTCACACTTTTTCACATTTGAACTCTGGTCTCCTGTGGGTCTCCTTTGTTGACTCAAGAACCCATCCTGATGTCCCCCCATAGTTTGTGCTTCTAAATACTATGTAACTGAGCCACGCTGTCTCCTAAAAATTACATTTCTATACAACCAAACTGCAAACGCGGTTACGATTTGTAGATAACGTTATTACCTAATCATTTTGTTCCGAAGCAACGTATTTTTGGAATGAACAAAATTGTACTTTTGTTAAGGGACAAGGTGGTTGGGGGCACTGGTGATGTATTTGCAACTCGCTATTTACATTACACGTCAACATATTCTCATTATGTTCCCAGGAAATGTAATGTGGTTGAAATCACGTTCCTCAGGAAACCATCAGTGCAACTGAAGTTTAGTTGTCTAGGAACGTAATTGTTAGGAGACAGGGTTGAACTGAGTCATGTTTACTGAAGCCACTATCCATCGCTGAGCTGCAACACTGAGAAATATTTCACAGAGACAAAGTCTTGTGTTAATTCTATACTATATACTATATACTCTACTATATATTCTACACTATATCTATCTATATATTCTATTCAATACCAACTGAGTGAGCTTATTCAACCATTAGATTGTCACTGTCAGCCTGTATGGTTTAGCAGGTCACCTACAGCGCTGCCTAGTGGCTTGGTAATTATTTCTTGTGTAAACCCAATAACATCCAATTGTTGTGAGGTTGACGATGCGCTGCACTAAATTATGTGACAACTCAATCCAACTTAAGCAACAGAATTAGTCAACTAAAAAAGTAAGGTCAGTCATTTATAAATAACATTGAAAAAATGCTTCAATAGGCAAAAGGAGTTATGTAAATGTATTTTTTAAAGCCTTTTACTGGGATAGTATTGAGTGTTCCATTTGCAGAGGTCAGCGAAAACGACACGTTAGAGAAAGAAAGGTACACGATTATCACTGTAATAAACACACAAATTAAGCCTTAGTTTAAAGGCAGTTACATCACTTTTCAAGAGCTTTACTTTGAAACATTTAGGCCATTTAAACTACAATTGGTTTCTTTTCTTCGATTTAGGTTTAGTATTGTGACATTTGGGATTTCTCGCTCTCTTTGTCTTCATTTCCCCCGTTACCCTCTCAGTGGTGGCATGTTGCATTTGTCGGGTCTTTTCTTCTTAATCCTGCCACTGTATTTCTCTCTGCGACTGCCTGCATCTCACTGTCACCTTTTTCTGTGTTATCAACTTCACTTACATTTTAATATTGCACAGCTAATGATAAGTGGCATAACATTAAAAAAATAAATAAAACAATTATAAAAATTAAAATACCAAAAAATTGGTTTCACTTTTATTTCTTAATATTTTGTTTCTTTTCCCTTTCATCCTCTAATCTTCTTGCTCCTAACCCTCCTCCTTCACCTCCTCCTCTCTCCCTTCAGCACATCTACCAGTGTGTGTAGCCTATCCTTAGTTGACTTAACATGCCCTGACAGGCCAATCCCTATGGATTCTGATCAAATAAAGCAATAGTGTACAGAGCAGCAACAGTGCAGCCGCAGCCTGCTAAAACAGCAGCCAAAATATGTCAAAGATCAGCGTCCTGCAAAACTGATTCGACATGTTTATCTGCTGATTCCACTTTGTTACTCACAAAAATGTAGGGAAGTAGTTAGGCGGGTGTTGAGCTCAAGGTGTGTGTGTATGTGTTGCCAGAAACACACAAACACACTGCACAGCTTCAGTTTGTCACATTGAAAAAAAAAAAAGTAACTAGCTTGAGATCAGCTGTGTTTTATTGCTGAGCAGCTGAGCAAATTTTGCACTCAAGGATGTTCTCACTTCTGAGGATTAAAATAGTGAAGCTACGTGTTCAAAAAACAATTCTGTAAAAAATAAAATAAAACATGGATGTTGTGAAAATCTAAACAAGTATTTAAAGGTTTAACAGGGCTCAATATTTTAAGCAGAAAATCCCAATATATAAATATGTGACAATTAAAAAAATAGACATATACTGTTTCTAAGAAGATGGGAAACAGGCTCTTGATTTTGAAAGAGATTGATTTGAACTACTTCATGAGATTTTTGGTGCTGATATTGAGGAAAAAGAGAGATTATATTCCCAGCAGTAGGGCACCAGTTTACTGACACAAACTGTCAACAGGAGTGGAACTTATATATCAGATTGTCCCTGAATGCATCAACAGGAAGAGTTTTCACATCAGTCCTTGTTGGTAACTCACTGGCAAATCAAAAATTATTTCATAAGTAGCAAAACTTCTCTCCCTTTTTTGTAACAATCATCTCAAGCATGGTGTGACTGTGTGAGTGCTTCATGCTTTGGACTGTCTGGAAGGTAAGAAATAATCCAACGTCTTGTGGCATGCTATGTAAATTGTTTGGTCATTTGACTGAAAGTGGTTAAAACATGAAAAAAAAAAAAAAAAACGCTTGAAGAACACTGCAAGTCTGGTAAATACCATAGGAGAGAAAGCAAGAGAGGCTGGAGTAAAGGATTTTTGATGGGCCTGGCTGTGTGAATGTGGACTGTTGCATCGTGGCTTTCATAGAATCTGAAATATACTTAGCAGAGTTAGTTAGTCAGAATTATTTGGGGAGTGGATGATCTTTTAGTCCTATTTGGTGGCCACCTTATGAAAAATAGGAAAGATTACATATAAAGTTACAGATGGCTCAAAGGATATGAGCAATGGGAAGGTTGCAGTAAGTTTTTGTATTGTCTGATTACAGATGTTATATGAAAAACTTAAAGTAATATATGTTCAGATTTCACAGCAGCTCTATTAGCACTGAACGGTGGCAAAAAGTAGAGCTACACCAAATCTATCAATGGAAATGATGAACTATTAACTATTAACTCTGATTCAATCGATTAGCTAAGCTGTTTATATTGGTGGCATCTTACGTTTGTATAGAAGGAAATTAGGTAGCAGACATGGCAGCAAAAAGAGCCATATCCCAACGCAAAGAAAGACAGACGACATGGAAGGACTGATGTTAAATAAGGGACTAACCAAGATGTGGCAAAAAGAATGGGAGAAGGTAAACCAAGACAGAAATTACTTCTAAATACAACCAACATCAAATCACACTTGACAGTAAATTTAAAAAGGAGCAGAAAGAGACTGTTCTCTAAAACAGGGCCTGGTTCGGAACTTTGAGCACCCGGATGGAAAATGTGATAATCGACACATTGAACTGGCCCCCGATCTCTGCCCCCATTAGCCACATTTTCCACAAAGAAAGAAGCACACTGCATGCAGAACTGTCTAGAAAATAAGATACGGATTAATCAATGAATCAAGTCAGGATGAGTTTTGGTGTCCAAAATAAACGCATTCACGTTTTGAACCTGACTTAAGTCCAAGTCATGCACAGTCAGCTCCATACATTTTAACACCACAATAGATTTGAAATTATATTATATAATCAAGATCAGTTTATTCTGTTGAGTGTCAGCTTCAAATTAAGCGTTTGGTCAAAAATATTGGATGAACTGTGCAGAGTTTCAGCCATTTTTATTCATATAAATATACACATATTTGGACAGTTGGGTGCTCATTCATTCTGAGGCCAGGTGTTTGTTATTCCCTCATTAATTCCTTTACAAGTGAGGAGATGACAGCTCTGGAGTTGATTTCACGTTTGGCATTTGCATTTTGAATATTTTGTTGTTAACTGTCAATATAAAGTCTGAAGAGCTGTCACTGCCAGTGGAGTAAGGCACCATTGGGCTGAAGAGCCTAAACAAATCCACCACGGACATGGCAAAAACTTTAGGTGTGGCAAAATCCACTGTTTTGTTAGATTAATAAAGGGAAAAAATACAGTGGTAAAGAGGTTCAGACCATGGAAAACATCTCTGATGGATGTTTAAGAATTCTTTCCCTGATGAAGAAAATCACCTGACTACATCAGGAACCTGTGTAATTCTTCTGTTTCATTAATGAGGACTTTCTCGTTCTGGTATTGCTGATCAACACTGGTTTCTATGGAGATACAAACATTTAGCACATTAGGAGAATGCAGTTCAGTTGATGCACAGACCTTCTACTTGTATGTCAGGTTCACTGAGAGGTGTCAAGGCACCGCTCTGATCAAAGGCAGCTACAACTAAATTTAAATCAACAGAGACATCACATGTCACAGTGAGTTTAAATGGCTTCAAATCAACAGCAGAGCTATTAGAGGCGACGCTCCTGTTAACTGCTGATGTTAGTGCATTCTACTTTCAGAAATTAAGCTTATCTGACTTCAGAGCTCAGACAGAGACTCAGGAGCTGAATTCAACTTTAAAAAAAGTTTTGCATTTTATTATTTGCAGCTCGCATGGAGCTTTGTTATGTTTTTTTAATCTTCTAATACTATGGAATTTTCAAAATATTCATTTTCATCGAGTTCTATAAATACATATATATAGAGGTTGAGCATTTTGAAAATCTGTATCTTTTCTGTGTATTATCCCCCATGAAGATATTCACAACTGCGCCAGCCTTCTGTGTATGTGCGGGGAGGATTTTAAACAACAAGTTAACCTGTTTGTCCTCTGGGGACTCTTCTTTTTCAGGCTCCTCAGTGCAACAGAAAATAGAAACTGTGTGTGTGTGTGTGTGTGTGTGTGTGAAGAAACAATGGACACGTCTTCGACTCCTGGCTGTTCTGCTTTTGAGCTCGCTTTTTTCCTTTCCTCGCTCGCTCTTTCTTGTTCTGTCTCTTTATTTATCTCAGTCTGCCTCTCTTCATACAGGAGCAGCCTTGGCTTTATTAATAGAGATAAAACATATCGTTTCAGTGGATCAGAGGGCAAACTACAAGGATGCATGATGTAAGAATATGAATATAGCCAAGTGTTGACACTGCTAATAAACTGATGAAATGTTCTTTTTAACCTGGATGGCAGAATTGAAATACAGTTTAAAAGGCTGCAGGAAGTTGTGACTGACCACAATTTGGGAAACGAGTTTATCTGTGTGGCTACACTGTGTTGACTGCAGCTGGAACATTATAATGCTGAGCTGCACCTCCTCCCTGGCCAGAGAATGCACACAGGCATGAGCTCTGGTGACTTTGGCAGTGCTAAAGGTATAAGACGTCTGCTAAAATTGTCTCTTTTCTTACCAGAAGGTGCTTTTTGTTTTTCTGTTTTTTTTTCCAAAGGAGCATTATGAAAAATTAGAAGCAGTAAGGAGTGAGAGGTCCTGCATGCAAACGTCTGAGTCAGGGTAAACTGCTGAAGTCAAACTCTCAGTCGGTACAAGCAAAGTCATATATGTGATGCAGGAGACTGATGTCACTGGTCTCCAGAGGTTTTCCACATAGAATGTTGGCTCTGATGGGCTCTGGCTACATTGAAAATACCTGCTAGAAGGATACATTCATTGTTGGTACTGGTCTTGGGATTGGAAATTGTTTTAATCAATGAAACGATAAAACCAACACCAGTCCTATTCAGCACATAATGTCAGGGAAGTGAGTTTATTTTAAAGGGTCTTAGTTACTGAAGCTTCCAACAACTTTATGTTGTTTCCATTATAGTTTCTATGTTCAGAGTTGCTGCAGACACACTGTATTGTAAGTTGGTGGAGTGGTTAACGCAGCTGCCTCACATCTAGAAGGTTCTTGGTTTGAATCTACCCCCCGGCTGCAGCCTCAATGTGCAGAAGTTGCATGTTCTCCCTGTGCTTTCATGGGTTTCTTATATGTACTCTGGTTTCCTCCCACAGTCCAAAGGCATGCGTGTTAGGTTAATTGGTGGCTCTACATTGCTTGTAGGTGTGAATCTGTGTGTGAATGGTTGTCTGCCTGTATGTCTGTTTGTGTTGGCCTTGAGATAAACTGTTGACCTGTCCAGGGTCTATCCTGCCTCTTGCCCAGTGAGAGCAGGGATAGGCCCAAGCCCCCCGTAACCCTGAACAGGATAAGTTAAACCATATTCTGATAATTATCCATATGCACTTATTTTCAGGTATTTTGTCTCCACGCCATTTCACATATGACAAGAAAAAGAAAAAGAAAATGGAAAACCTCAGAAACAGCATGCTCAGAGTCTATATTTCTGGCCTGTGGTGGTGGATCAACTTCTCCTTTAACCTTTATGCCCCAAAGGTCTTTTGGTAAATGGCCACTTATACAGCGCTTTTCTCCAAAGTGCTTTACAATGTTGATTCCTATTCACACACACACACACACTCACACCGATGGCAGCACCTGCTTTGCAGGGTGCTCACCTGACCCAACGGGAGCAACAGTGTCTTGCCCAAGCACACTTTGACATGTAGCCGGGAGCGGGGATCAAACCACTGACCCTGTGGTCTGTGGACGAGTGCCTCACCAACTGAGCTACAGCCACCACCATCTGACCCTACCATTGTTCATTAGTGGAGGCCAGTGAAACTTCCATCCTATTCTTTCGTATTTTATAGCAGGACAGTGAAGGTGGATAAGTCGAGAACGGACTAAAAAAGCAATGAAGTGAAACTTTGATTTAGGTTCCTTTGCCTAATAGTTGATATAACATGTTTGTTTTGCATCTTTGCTAGAAAGGAGCCCTTCATATTTTAAGTGTAAACAAAAATCAATATTTAATGATTTAATGATACTAAAATACTGTAGTTTTACAGGAGAGGTTAGTACTGCACTGCTAGAACCAGTTTACCTCTTCTGCATATTGACCAGCCCTAATGTTTGCAGGAGTCTTATTTAGACTGCGCCAACAACCACCATGAGACAAGGCAACCATGTCTCAGGAGACAGAGATAAGTCTAACTTTACCCTTGGTAAGACTAGAAGTACAAGGAGAAAGTCAAACTGGGAAGGTTGCAATAGTAAATGTAATTAAAAGGTTATTTAAAAACTACACTGTATAATTCGATAGTAATCCTAACTTTAATTTCTTTAGTTAACTTTATTCAGTTTTAAACAAATGCGCTTCTGATTATTTTTGTTTTTCAAGTTAGAGATAATTGTAGGGTGAAAAAACCCTTTTACGCGTTGTTTTCGAGTGAAACTAACTTAAAACAATCAAGTTTTTAGTTTTTTTAAGAGGTAAGAAATAAGGCAGTGGAAGGCAGCCGTTAACAAAAAGGTGCTTATTCTGCAGGGAAAACTCTTAGATAGGTATTAACAGGGTCATGAAAGTGAGTAGCAATTATTTTTCTGCTCTTAAAACCTTTTTGGGTTGACATTTGCTAAGGACGGAGGGCGGATTATATTTTTCGAAAGTGGATTGATGCAAGTGAAATAGATTTCCCATTTATGCAGCACAGTGTGAAGAACATTTTACACTAGGGTGGGACTGATCAGAGCACTAGATAATTACAGCTAATTGACAAAAGAAGCATTCTCAGACCCCCCCCCCCCCACAATGTTCCATCTATCTACCTTAGTGGTATAGTATCTAATGGCATAATACTGTGGTGTAGCATTGCTACAGGAGCGCGGTTAACAAACCGTGGCTGCATGATTTAGCATCATTCAAACCACGTGTGCCCATTGTTGGTATGGTTTTAGGAATCAATCAGACTGAAGTTAAAAGTAGCCACAGCTTTGACGTTTAAAGATGTGATAAACGTCACGTTCGTTGTCCTAACTTGAATAAGTGTTTCATTTGAAGGACAGCACGCTTAACTTGAAATAATACTTCTGAGTACTCCATACTGGGTTGTGGGTACACCATAAGGACATTTCTTTTGTTAGTTGTATGCGTACTACACTTAACAGGCATTTGTAAGTAGAAACACAGTTCCTATTCCAGTTTTCTTGGTTTTTTGAAGGCAATGGGTTTACAGGCTTTTTTTTAAAGTAAGGTTAGCTAATCAGAATTTACAGTGCAACGGGAGCAGTAATTTAATTGCCTTTTAGAATATTGGTATTCTGAAGAGTAGTAGCCAACCCTGTACCATAATATGTAGAAGCAATAGCATGATGAAGTCACATTATTCAGTTATCCAATTTTATTTGCCATTCATTTTGCTCCCATTTTGTCCACTCACTGAATCTCATTGTGATTCACACACACACACACACACACACACACACACATCAAAACAGGAATGAGAGAAGGAGGAAAACGACCACGAAAGAGAGCGAGGTTAGAAAAAGAATCTGGCAACTGAGCCCAAACCTGTTTATGTAAACATTAATCTTTGCTAAACTGCTGATAGGTTGGCTTTACACACACACACACACACACACACACACACACACACACACACACACAGAGGTAATAGCTTCAATCCTGCCTCTCTCAATAGATAAACTCCCATGAATACGACACACACAGAGAAGTAAGGCCGCTTGTAATTAAGTTCTACATGTGCAAATCCAGTTGTGAAGCATTGCTTATGAGATCCGCTGTATAATCACATCGTCCCAAAAGGGAGAGACCGCTTACTTAGCATTTAAATAGGTTCCTTTCCCTACGACTGTGTGTTTGTGTGTATGTTCGTGCAACCCAAATTATTGTGCTACACTGTATTTCATTGTGTGTGTCGCACTGCATGAAAGAAAACCGAGTGTACGTACAGTACGTGTGACAGAGGGGGTGTTTGCATAATAAAATGTGTGTGTGTGTGTGTGTGTGCACCATAATGTATCATTTTAGTTGGGTTCCTGTGTGGGTGTGAGAGTGTGTGATAAACATATTCTCTGATTGCTGTGTGTGGGAGTGTGCAATAAATCTTGCCTGCGCATTATTTCCTGGGGGTCCCAATGGAACATTGTAGTGTCAATAGAGCAGGTTTTAAAAGGCAAGCAGAGGGAATATCAGAGAAAATTAACTGTGCTTCCTCTGCTCTCATGAAGATCATTTGAAAAATGGGATTTCCTTCAGTCTTTGCCTTCTGAGTGTGGGAGTCGGTTAAATTAAAGGAAGTTTAGGGAATTAATTCAAGTGGATTTAACTATTTGTAGTAGCAAAGTAAATAACCCTGCATGTGTGTGTTTCCTCGTCCCCGAAGGCTGTTGACTTCACCGAGGCATTGTTATTAAAATGAAACATAATGTCAACTTGTGTCCTGAAGCTCGTCTACTCTACTCATGCTCAGGGATTTGGTCTTGGGAAATGCATCCGTTTTTTTCTATTTTCTTCTGTCCCTGTTTAAGTCCCTGTGTCTGCAGTGCAAAATGAGTTGGCACTGTTCCTTTCTTTTGGAATGGATTACTTAATGGGGTTTTACACTGTTGTACAGCGACTTCGTCGTATGGAAAAGTGAGACAGGACGTTTTCATCAGGACCGTTTGAACAGTCAGTACTTTCTAAGAAAAGCCAATCAGCTCTGACTGCATCCAGCTTCGGGAAACAGCCCAAGATGGCTCCACATGAATGAGAGTCGCACTAGAAAATAAACAATTCACAATATCGTGCCAAACTATTCCTTGCAAACTCGGAAAATCTGTGTTTTAGGCTTAAAGTAATGATGTGAAATTGCATGAGGAGTAAAAATATCTCTAAGCAGATTAAGCTGCAGATTGTGTGTGTTTGTATTAGTAAGGATGTACCCAGTTAGTGCCAGAGGTGGGACGGGCATGGTGCACTGTTAAGAGCAGGTCCCCATTAGCTCCTGTTTCCCCAGTTCCTCTTACTTCCACCATAGAAACCAGAGTCTACGTTTGGTTCTGGGCCATAGTTGTAGCCCTTACTCTTGCTGTCTAAATGTTCAGTGAGTTTCAGGGTGGGGCCTGTAGTGCTCAGCATTTTAGACTTTGTGCTGAACAAGAGAATTGCTCTGTTTTGCTTGCTAGTAACTGACTTCAGTGGCCCTTTTGAATATGAATATCGAAAGATATTAATAAGTGAGTTGACACAGTGGGGGGATAATTTGTTCAATTTTACGGGTGCTTTAACCCCATGGGGGAAATTCTGGTAGAGAAAAGTAGCAAGAACCTTCTGGTTTGTTATTGTGCATGATAATGCTCATGAAACACCTTAAGGTGCAAATCAATTTATGGAAAAGATATTGCTGTCAGTATATTTGGTAGCATAAACTCTTCTCTGGCCTGGAGCCACGAACGACTTATGCCAGAGACCAAGGGCCTATGATGACCTACAATGCCAATATATAACCCATAGAGAAGCAAGCTGGTTCTTCGGTTCCTAAATTGACCCAACACTTAAGCAGTGTTGTGGAACCAGCTCAGTGGCAGCACCTACAGGAGTTGGCATTGGTGAAAGAGGAGTTTGGGAAACAGTATTTATAGCATAATCCTGTTGAAAATGAAAAGCTCTTAAAAAAAAAAAAAAAAGGAAAAAAAGATAAGCACCCAATATACAGTATGCACCAGAATCTTAGGGTCGTAAAGTTTTGGTTATTTTTCTCAGGTTTTCAGTTACATCTCATGAAAGCTTTTAAGCTCATATTCTATGTCATCGATTCTGTAACACATGATCACATCCTTGAAATGTAGCATCATCACCATCACCTTCTGTACATCAGCTGGTTTAGTGTGGTACAGGCAGGTCGAGCTGCGCATTCGTGGAACCGCTTATGAAAAAAAGAGCTTTGGCTTCCTGTTTCCACACCACCACCAATGATTTCTAAGTAAAAATGTGACTGATAAGTTGTGCACTGAATCACTAAGCTAGACTAGCCCATCAGAGGGGTCTTTTTCACTGATGCCAATTCAACATGTCCAATCATCTGAAAGGCCACCAGGAGTCCGAGTAGTACTGCACCGGAAAGACTAGGCCAGTGGATCCTCCCCAACAGCCCGTTGCAGGCCCAACGTGGGCTTGGTGTGTCTG
Organism: Channa argus; assembly: GCF_033026475.1. NCBI lineage: Eukaryota > Metazoa > Chordata > Actinopteri > Anabantiformes > Channidae > Channa > Channa argus. Next base: position 5,885,633 of record NC_090206.1, read on the forward strand.
GGCCCTCAGCATGGAGAAAGTGCTCCCAAAGCCCCCTGTGAAGAGTACTTATGAAGAGACATTTTGAGTAAGGTTCAATCGTCTAACCGACCAGAGAGTTTTAAGTATTTTCGTTGTATTACTAAGCTTTGTGCCAGTCCCATTTCTTGTAATTAATTTAATTTAATTATTTATTTAATTTAATTTAATTTTAACAAATATCTAAAACACTGGATGGAGCAGTTCTGAGAGTAGCAGAGTAGATTGGATTGATTTTGAGGCTCCTGCTCCTGCTCCATAAGTTGCTAGTTTAACCATTGTAGCTTTCAACTTTTCATTTGGCTACATCTTCATGTTCAATATTAATTTGTGAATTTGTTTTATTACAAAACAAACCACAGCTAATGATTCTCCCATCGGCCTCAGTTGAACTGAGGGTTAATTAACAAATGTTGGTGTGCTAACAAGCTCACGTGTGAAAAGCTGTACTTAAATCTAGTCTCATAGCTGATGTGACAAACATGGCTGTAGATGCCTGTTGCTGTTATTTTCTTTTATGGTTTGATTTTGGGTTTGATTTGCAGTTTATGAAATACACCAAACTTATACATGCATTAATACAACAACCCTTCAGTAAATCCTCCCTTTATGAAGCTGGACATGTTCACTTTTTGTTCAGTCACAGTGATGTTTCTGTCTTTGGCCTGGCCCTGTTCATTTGAAAGAGAGGGGCAGAAAACCTATCAACATAATAAAATATTAAAAAATTAAATTGCCCAAATGTCACCGTAACAGAACAACAGTTTTCAAAAATAATCGCACTAATTATTTATTAGTTGATTAGTTCCAACAAAACCTGAACTCTATGACCTTCATGAAAGTACAATTACAGCACTGTTGTTGTAGATGGAATTTGTTTTTGGATGATGTTCCTGATTAACATTTTATATTGTACCGGTTATCATTAATATCTATAGTCGTACAAATAATACATATAGAAACTAATATAAATGCCTTTTAAAAAAAATGTCAAATGTGGTCAGAAGCCACTGGAATGGGCTTTGACTGTGAACATTTATTTCATCTTCAACTAAATATTAATTTTGCATCATAATGTGTGGTTTTAAACTGGTTGTCCATCCATTATTCATTGTTACATTTTCTATTCAATTTAGTTTTTAATGACTTTAATTGCAGTGAATATTAGATAAGTGGATGTACTGTAAAATGCCATAATGTATTCACACAGCAGTACATGAGTATAAATGTCAATGTGAAGACAGCAGAATACTTTAAAATAGGAGAGATATCGGCGATGACAACCCGCATGTCCATTCGTGGTATGTGACATTGTTACCGCAGTCCTGAAATTCATTACTGGTGGCATAACTATATAATAATGGGTTACAAACACAGTGTTGAACAATGCTATTCCTTTTCAGGCAACACGCGCTCTACATTATACTGTTGTTGGTTTTGTCATCTCTTGTTTTCCATGCTTTACTATTTTTTTTAACATTCCAATGTCACCAAAAGGAGCTTCAAATCTTCAGTTTAGTTCAGGTCAGGAGATCATAAAATGGTGTGGAAGTTGTCCTTACACACTTGAAAATGAAACAAACATACTTACAACACAAACATGAGGTGACCATAACTTCTTTTTTTAATTCCCCTTCATTTCATGTAATATGACATAAAATGTCAATAAGTAATAGGACGTGGGAGAACAGCTATTCATTATTCATAAATGTCTTGTGTTATCAGAGGAGCATGCTGGGACGTTGATTTACGACTATTGAACATTGCACAAAAAGAGGAGGAGGAAGAGCCCGAGGGAGAAGATTAGAGAGGAAAGAGCTGAGGGGAGATGGTGAAATAAAAGTGCCAACAAGTGGCAAACTTTCTAGGCTGCTGAACAATAAGGAAGGAAAGAAAAAGAGGATGTAAAAGGAGTAATGGTGTTATCAGGTGACGAGTGGGAAAGAAGGCAAAAAGAACCTGCTTCCCACAGTTTGTAAAGACACTCTTAACTTCTTGTTTTAGTTTACATGGATTTGACATTTTCAAAGTAAAGAGAAATCACATTTACAACTCAATATTCTGACTGTTGGAAAAAAGATTAATAATAATCACACACACAAACAAATCTCAACTCGATTAATCTTTTAATTTCAGATTTGCTGTATTGTTTGTCCTAACCATGGATGGATTATAAAAAAATGGGCCCCTGGGCAAAGGCAGGGGGGCCTCCACACTTGTTTGTGTTTGATGTTTGGTTTGGAATGTTCCGTGACTGTTTTTGTCGTTTCATGTGTATTTTGTCATTTGATGTTTAATTTTGGCAATAATTGTTTAGTTGTGTTTCAAACAGAAGGCCTGGGGGCTCAGCGGTAGAGCATTGGGTTGGGATGCAGAAGGCCGCAGGCTTGAACCCCATCCCACCAGGAGTGGTTCCACCGGGCCAAAAAGGGCCACCTTGGTGCCTGTCCCTTGCCCAGGCAAAAATCGGAGGGTTTGCGGCAGAAAGGGCATCCAGCGTAAAAACTCATACCAAATCAACGTGCGGAACACGTTCTGCTGTGGTGGGAAGGGTAAAGCCGAAAGCCGTCGATCTTTGTTCAATGGAGCTCTTTCAAACAAGTTATATGAACAGTAACTCCAGAGGCTCTGGCCCATGGGCTCCCTTTCCTCCTGGGCCCATTAAGTTATCCATGCATGGTCCTAACAGCCAGAAAACCAAACGTGTGCATTTTACCAAATGTGTGTAAATAAGCTACGAATAGGAAGTTGATAGTTGTTGCAGTATCTACAGCAGCAGCTATTGACATGTCGGTTGGAAAAATGCGCTTAACGGTTCTTCCTGACACTTCTCTCAGATCTATTCTCCAGCATTCATCTGACTGTTACTTCTCTCACTGATAATTGCTGCATTTCTACCACTGTTAGAAATTTAAATGCTTTGATTAGATTTCGGTCAATCATCAAGAATCTACAGAATCATGGGTTTCATTTACGTAGCTATTCTGTCCAGATAACAGCTCACGTGACATAAAGTGAAATTGGAAGTATTGACTTCAGTCTCTGTCTCCACCTTTGCTGATGGTGCTGATGATTAACATTACTTTAAAGTTATTTTCCAGCTATAATCATATTTTCAGCGATGCCCATACGGACACTAAAACCAACAACGAATAAATGATAGGGAATTAGAGTGGCACGAACACTAAAACACTGATCAACACAGTAAACTGCTGAAATACAAAAAATAAAGGTAGCAGCCTTATATCTGCAGTTCTAATTGCCATTTAAGGAAATGAGCCAGTTAAGCATTAATGTTCTTATAATCAAGCCTGATTTTTTTTATCTTTTAAAATTTTTTTCAAGATGTGACTTATATTTATAATTTCTTGAAAGAGATGGAGGGAAGAAAAAGCGAGAAAGCACAGAAGCAGAGAGTCAGGTTGAGAGGATCACGGGTACCACCGTGTGTGTGAAAGTGATAAATCATATCACCATTTAGACTTTTTTTGTGTTACTTTTTCTACCTGTCTCTTATTTCATTGCTTTCCCCCTTCACTGCTTTAATTCTTGACCCTGAAAACCTTCTCCTTTCTCCTCCCTGCCTTTATCTCACCATACCATCCCTCACTCCGTTAGTTAGCCTCCCATTTTTCATTCCGCCCTTCTCATTCTTATTATTGCCGAGGTGTGACCTTACCTGACATCTAGTTTAAAGGCACAGCGCAGAGTTTTTAAGTGAAGGTGGAGCACCCACACACAGGCCCTGTTTAAGCTCCATCCTATTAGTCACACATGTGCAAAATCTCTGCATGTTTATTTGTATAGTCTGAATCTTACACGTTTGCTTGTGTGTATCCATATGTCTGAGTGGGTGTGTCGGGGTCGAAGGACAACTTACTTAATGCTGTCAATTAAAAGTGCATTTAGAACTGGCACTGACTTCTGACCTGTGTATGGATCCACCCACAGTGCAGCCTGTGCTTGAAGGTTATGTCCACAGCCTGTGGACAGGTCATTAGGGACTGACTTGTGTTTTTATATACTGGTCACTGGAGTTGACACAATGATTCCAACTGTTCACTGGAGTATTTGCTTTTCTGTGGCAAAACTGAATATCCAGTATTCTTTTAAACCTTAATTTTAGAAATTCATATAAAACGATAATCGGTGACATGTAAGACCCACTTACACTTTCCTCACCCTTTAAGAAAAGTTGCTAATATTTCTCAGCGAGAAGCGGCAGCATGTCCAGTCGAACGTAAGTGTGAATAAGCTGCGACTGTGCTTCTTACAGCTAATCCCAGATCCCTAATGTTCCCTTTTACTGTTTAAAAATCAGATCCTTATTTTCTACATCACAGCCTATAAAAGCTCATTTTGCAAAAGAACATTTATAGGGGGAAAAGTTAATTTGCTTAAATTTTTCACATCTAGTTTTACTTAAGTTCAGATGTGATGTGCAAATTTAGTAAAGTGTCTTGACAGTGCTGACCTTTCAGGGAACAGAGAGTTGCAGACAAAGCCATTGTAGTTCATTAGCTGTGTGCACCATCCACTAAAATAGTATATTGTTCTGCTCTGTTAGAGTTTAAGCTGCTTTATGAGAGTGGTGTGGGTTGTGTAATATAGGTGTTAGTAATACATATTTGGAGACTATCCCAGCTGGCGTTAGGCGAGAGGCAGGGCGCACCTTTGACAGGTAGAGTCAACAATTAACCTGATGCGCATGTCTCTGGACTATGGGAGAAAGCCCAGACAGGCACAGGATGAATCCAATTAGTGTTTGATAGACCAATGCACGAATGTCCCTGGCTGTTTAATGTGTTACTAGTCAGCTAGTTGTAGTAGTTAGCACCTAGCCGTACAATTATTCAGCCTTTGATAAGTTACCAAAAAGGTTGATGCTAAACATATTAAAAATTACAATGACTGACGATACACTTGACTTGTTTTCCACCAAAATGTCTGATTTCGCAAGTACCTCAATGCTATAGTGCTGCCCCCAGCCTGAAGAGATATATGATCTCTCCAGCCTGTTGTGGGTCTTCCCCTTCTCCCATTTGGACATGCCAGGAAAACCTTCAATGGAAGGCGCCCAAGGCAGACCTAATAAGATGCCTAAACCACTTCAACATGCTCCTTTTTAAAGAAGCTGCAGGTCTACTCTGAACCTTATCTAGATGTCCAAACTCTGTGTTCTATCTCTAAGCCTGAGCCCAGCCACCATACAAAAGAAGATAATTTCAGCTGAGCTTGATCTCATTCTTGCAGGTACTACTGTATCTAGACCTTGTGCCGTAGGTGAAGGTTTGAAGGTAGACTGGTTCACCACTCCAGTTCAGAAAAGGCAGGTAGTTCCTCCTAGTCGCTCCCCTCCAGGTTTCTCCATCATTGTCCACATGTGCATTGAAGCCCCCCAGCAGATCTATCCCCAGGCAGTGCACCTCCCAGGACTTGACCCAGGCCCTCCAAGAATGCTGTATACTCCGAACTGCTGTTTGGTGCACAGCAGTTAGAGCTTTGCTCTCACAGGGAGGTCACCCTTTCATTCTATTGGGGCAGCCAGGGCATGATGAGCATGCCCACACTCACCTGGCACCTTTTAACCATGGGAACTCTGGAAATGAAAGTCCAGTCACTTTCCAGAGGTATAGTTCCAGAGCAAGTGCTGTGCATGAGTAGATCCCAACAATACTGTATGTGTATGTACTCTTTCGTGTCAGATGTACCACACAGGGTTTGGCCTTCTCTGATTTGTTAGGAGGTTAAGCTTTACTCAAAAATCTTTAGTAGGGAATGTCTCTACACTGCCACCAGCACTTTGACAGCACTTCTCCACATTAAGTCTTGGAGCTTATTATTGCAATAAAAATAACTTAATTTTAGGCTGTAATTTTTAGATGAGGGAAACATTGGAATTGTGGTTCAGGGGAAAGCAACTCATCATGACTTGAAGCAAGAAACTAAATAATGACCACTGCCAGTTCTCTAAAGTTCTGTTGTAGTGAACAAATGTGACTTTCATTTTCAAAAATGGCCTGACTGTGGCGTAAACTGCCTGCAAAAGTGATCAGATGATCAGGTCAGTGATCTTCTTCACCTCTGCCTTGGTCATTTATCTCAATTAGTGCCACTCTTTCTGTATTATCAAAAACACCATCTGAAGTTCTCGAAATGCACTCTTTTGTTTTGTTGTGTGTTTAAATCCTTTTGAGGTGTTTTTGAGTAAACCCAAAGAACAGTGGGAAAACAGAGATGCATCAAGATCCCATCAAGAAGAGTATAGAGCAAAGAAACATCCTGTCCTACTCGCCTGCTGGATACACATCGTTACCTTTGCTCCTACTGCATGATCTCGATGCTTTTAACTTTGTAATGAAGGAAAAAGAAAGCTACGGGTCCTCTTCTCTCAGCAGGAGGTTGCCATCATTCTCTTCAGACTGCTTCCTGGTTGATAATGACAGAGCATAAAGTACAGGCTGTCACTATTTGATCCTCCCTCGAGGAGAGCAAGAAGGGAAAGTGAAAATATAAAAAGCAACATGACTGAAAGGATAATTTGGGAAAATGATTTTTTTTTTTTTCTTCTTAGTGCGCGGAAAAATCCTTTTTTTTATTCTTTCTTTTTTTTCTTTTTTGGGTCTGTGAATTCAGATGTTGGTTTTGCAGATGTTTGAGCAAAGAACTGGATTTGTCTGCTCTCTCTGTGTGCTAGTGACAGGGGAGACAGGGAGGAGAGAGAAGAATGACAACAGAGCGTAGGAGCAGGACAGGGCCATTGGTTGTAAGTGCTAAAGAGGATGCTGCCTTCCCTGTTTGCTCACTGTGTCAGGGACAAAATTACTAACATTGCCACTACATGTCTTCATTTGCTAAACAGATGCTGCTCAATGCCAAATGGGTCATTACACCAACTAAACAGTGTGGGAGTGTGTTCGAACGTGTGTGTGTGTGTGTGAATTCGGCTTGGATGTCCATGTGTGTTTCTGCATGCTTGTGCTGCTGCATGTGTCATTTTGCAGACTGTGTGTTGGGATGTATTATGAATTAGTATGTTGTATTGATGAGGACATATGCTGTTTCCATATGCGGGTGTCATGGTTTGTGAAATCTCAATTCTACGACCACTAGTTGATGTGTTTCTTCTACTGAAGCCCCTATACTATAATGTTTATTGTATTATTATTGATCTTTTTTTCCTTTCTGTCTGATTTATGGGTTATAAAAACAACAGCCATTAAGGGAACCATTCACCTCTGACTATTGAATTAACTCCTTTCATTTGAATTTAGTCATTCACAAAAAATGGCACAAACATTTTAAGCTGAACGATTGGCTGAAGCGGCTCCTGGGCACAGTTCAGACAGAGCCTGTGCCAGCTTATTCTGTTATAGTGGAATTATCTCTGTATTAGAAGTTCCCATCTGGCACCAGAATGTAACTCAAATGACCATTTGGGTTCACTCCAGACCAATTTTTGGCTGCCTTCAGGCGAAGCAGCTCACTCTCTGTTAAATACACACTTTAGGCCTTTTGGTAAATGTCATGGACATCATGGACAATGCTCGTGTACACAATTAAACACCAACTTCGGATAATGCAGTTTACAATGACCTTCAAAGGTGTCAAGGACACATCTGTGTTTGAACTGCATCTACAGTGTGTGATGCAAACAACTGTGTTTGCTCAAATGCTTCCTGGACTGCCATCAAATTATCCACATACAAGGGACCTGGGACCAGGCTCCAGTTTGGACTGAAAACAACTTTTCACACAAACAAGTGAAACATGTTAAATGGTATAAAAATTTAAAAATTTAAACAAATTGAAAATGGATTTATTTTAAGTGCCGTGCTACGTAATCCCTCAACATGTGATGTTGAAGAACTTAAGTCCCATCTATGTGTCTATTCTCAGCTGTATGCTTTGGTTCTGTAAAAGAAAATCATTCACAAATTAATAAAAATACGTACAGTTACAGTATTATAGCTGTAAAAAAAAAGAAACTAGTACACAAAATGTCTGCACATCTACAGTATTTATGTGCCAAGTTTATTAGATAGAATAGCAACCTAAAGCTGGGGACACACCTGAAGATTAGCCAAGACCTTCAAAGACATTTCTCACATAAAGACTTTTTCCAACAGCTATCAATGATTTCTAGTCTTTGACAAGCTGGGAGCAGCTGAGTAACCTGGGAGAAACACACTTAACGCTTGAAACGACTGGAAGACCCACACACACACCTACATATCCCATGTGCTTAAACAAATATGGAAGCAACCAAGAACTTTCACTTTTTAAATTAACAATTTGCACATAAAAGGAAAAAAAAAACAGATAAATAGGAGCGAGATCTTGTGTGTAAAGGTGAGCACAACATGGACTATAAAGCCTTTTTAACCGGTTTTAAACAAAACTAAGTTCAGGTGTGATGTCATTGGTCGCTGCCTCGTATTGGTCCTAATTATTAAACCTGTTTTTAAAAAGAATGACTGGCAGATACACGGCCTTAAGTCTAAAGACTAGAATCTTTATACAACAGACTGATACCACTACACCTTCTATGTGAACCTCATTCTTCAAGACCTGAATTCATAGGTTCACTTAGAGAGCAAATATTGTTTACTATTTTCAGGCATCAGGGAGTCACTTTAAATATGCAGGAGAACTTCCAGAAAAGGTGGGATGTCTGCAATGCACCAAATGCCCCATTTGTTTTTTCTGTAACAAACACACCCCCTGTGTTTGCAGTTTCAACACAACCCATGTGCTCTGATGTGTTTTAGGACCAGACAAGCCTACATTATATTAAAGGTGTGAAGATTGGTTCACATCCTGTGGGAGACATTTGTCACTCCCCTCATTTCTTGTAATTTCTTTACTGTCAAAAAACAAACAAACAATATGATGTTTATAAATAGAATTATTTATTATCCATACATACATATTATTATTATTATTATTATTATACATGATCTTTTATACATTATCCATTGTAATCATGTTATATGTGTTGTAGTGCTGAACAGTGAGACCACAATACAGGTATTCACAAAAAGGATGTTTCTGAAATTAGTTCATGATTGATGAGATCACCCTCTAATATGAATGAATAATTTCTTAATGCCAACCCACAAGCACTTGTTGCAGAGATCAGGTTAAATTCATTAAGCTCACTTGTCAGCATAGAAATGGCTTTATACTGTCAGAGTTTTGTGACACGCTCATACCCGCGGGAAGAAAACGTTCATTTTAATGAGAAATGGAATATTTTAGTTGGCTATGCCTAACCCTCATTAACTTTCATTATGTGCTGCCCTCGAGCAGAACAGATCTGGTATAGACTTTAGTTCTTTCAAAAGCTGCCCATAACACAAATCCAGATATTTAGCCGGTGTGAACCTAGTTTGAACCCATAATATCACTATCATTGGCATATATCACGTAAACGTCTCAGTTCGCACCAATGCCATTAGATTTCCCCTCTTTATGTGCAGTGCTGTTGGTACGTGGGCACTGGGTACTCTGCTTATTTTTCTCAGTTTTAAGGTAAAACAACCATTTAGATAGTTGCAGGGAGAGACAGGGAATCAGAATTTCACTGTCCGATTTGTTCCATAAAGTTTTTTAAGCTCAGTGCACTTCATGGCCGGCATCTACAGTACAAGGCCTCTCTCCACAGTACTCTGTCATTTGCTTTCTCCTCTATCTGATACCAGGTTTCTTGAACTATTCTTGGAGATCCCTTTGCCAAATGTGCTCTGGACGACCTCTTCATTTGAGGGCTCCATGTCAAAGTTTGTCTTGTGATGTCTAATCCATTTCCATCTTGTTCCACAAGTTTTCGCCTTTGCTGGTGATGTTTGCATCTTCATCCACAGGTTGGGGCGACTGTGGCGCAGGAAGGTAGAGCCAAAGATAGTTGTCTGTACAAACAGGAATTGCTAATGACTAAATCAGTGCTTTATTATCAGTGCCAATTTGAGAGAATGTAAATACATCTAAGCTGCACAAGCTAGGCCCCAAAAGAGAACGTTTAGCAGATCCTTTGATGTCTTTTCATTTTTTCTACCCTCCTTTTAGTTTTCAAATTGCACTTTGCGTGATTAACCCAACAGCTTTTTTCACAAGGAGGCGAATATATGCAGACAAAAGTGGAAGAACAAGCCAAAGTCCAAGATCTGCTTATATGGAAGATGCAGGTGGGATTCAAATCACAGGGCGACCAGTGAGGTCACCAAAAACAAATGAATGAAGCAGTTAATTATTAACAGTAATTATTAATTTCAGGTGAATCATTACCTACATACAAAGTAATATTTCTAAAAAAATGATCAGGGAATGAATATTGTAATGAAGCTGGGACATTTAGTCTGTTTGAAATGATAAACACTGTAAACATATAAGCATAATGAAGGACAACCTGTCAGCATTAAAAAGAACCCTTTGCACTTTCAAATATGAAATGTACATTTTAGCAAAACTTAATCTTGATTCAGGAGAGTTTTCACTCAGAATGCAGTAAAGTTTTTTTGTTGCAATGTCTTTAACTGCTACAGAGATGTAATATATTCATATTATTCTACAGTGTATGTCCTCCAACTAGTCCCTCCAGGACTTTACTGACATTCTTTGTGATCGTTGCTGCCTTAAATGCCTGATTCCACAACAGCTTTTCTAAAATATTGTGATGCTTGGTTCAATGTTTTTGTGATGATTCACGTTGCAAGGTCATGTGGACGTCACAGGGTACTGGTTAAATTAATTACTGAGATTACAACATCACAAAGTTCTGCAGGGACTGACTAAAAAAAAAAAAAGCCAGGACATCGCATTAATTACCAGTAATACACCAAAAAAAAATAAAAAAATCAGCCCACCCCAATAACAGAGGTAGGGTCTACTGCTTGAGTCAGCTGACAATATAAAGAAAATGTTACCACACGTATGATATGTGGTAACATCCTGGAGATATGTCCAGATATTGACCACACCTAAACAGGTCAAAGATGTAGGCACACGTATACACACTGTCTCACACACACACCCAGGTCTTCGCACAGACCACAGAGGTCTTAGAGGCTCCATGCTGAATGTGATGTTATTAGAAGTGGCTTAATGGTGCCATATTGTATTCCTTCACTTCTTCACACACACACACAGACCATACACTTTCACCACGAGAGCACACTCATACACACGTGTGTGTGTGACTACACTCTACAGAGATTCTACAATGTTTCTCTCTTCTCTCTTTATTTATTCAAAAAGGAAATACATGTCCGTGACCATCATTATTCTGTGAAGCAAACGTGCGAGATTTTTTCACTAAGCCCAAATTCGCAGGTAAAAGACGGGACAAATATTACATTAAAAACCTGACAGATGTTAATAAAATGTTCTGAGTAATAAAAAAATTGCAAGGTGTGGTGTTAAATGATATTCTTAGAAGCGTATTCGAACCTCAATAAAAAAGCTTGCTGACAAGCTGCTAGAAAAGGGCCCAGAACATGGGCTGGATATAGTGTGTACAGCATGTGACAAGATGACTGGATGGTCACTGCCTCACTTGTTGTGAAGATGACTGAGTTGGTGAAGAGCGAATTAAACTGGCAGTGCTGGAAAACTGGGCTCAGGGATGGATTAGAGTGCCAGTCAGCCCTTTGAACAACTGACTACAGTAAACGTAGCTGGTTTGTCTTGTTTACCAGGCATTTTAAATAAGTAGTTCCATCAGCTTATCACTCCCCAAACTTTTATTACATGACAGTAATATAGCAGACAGTGTGCACCTTGATGAAAATGTGTACAGATGTGCTGGAGGCCATGAGGGTGTCAAAAAGGACCCACGATGACAGTGGATGATGTGTGGATGGACATCGATGGATCTTTACACCCCAGTGACCATCTTAACAAAAAAAACAAAAAAACTGATTGCTTTGAAAATAACCGAATAGGGTAATTTGTGTCGTTCACAGGCTTGTTAAGCGGCTCTGGCTTACTGATCGGTTAACTGCACTCTGTGATCGGTAATGAGAAATTCTAATAAAACAAACAAGAAATGTCTTAGGATAGTAGAAATTTGCCGATTTAAATGAACTAATAACATATTCGGTTGCTGACTCGCCGAGTGATTCTGTGTTCAGTTTGGGCTAAAGTGAGGTAATTGTCAACTCTAATCTGTAATCCAGGCTGACTAGCAATCAAGTGATTGATGCTGTGTTGAATGCTCAGCTGTAGCCACAGATTTGCTGCCTTTATTCCTCTGTAATATGGCCCAGTCCTTTCTGTCCTTGCGTGTCTTTCTCTCACTTTGTCTCGTTCTTGCATTGCCGTCCACATTCACCCACTCGCTTCCTCTGTCTGTTGCTGCACCTCCTCTGTCTCTCCCTCCCTCTCTCACCTCCCTCACAAAGCAGTGACCATTTTAAGGGGAAAATCCATTTCTCTTTAACCAAATTATCACATCGCTCCTCTTAGTAATTGAACCAGGCTGCCTAGTCAATGACATAGTATCGGAATACAATACCCTGCTGAATGGAGCAGTGGTGGATCATGAATAGCCAGAGGTGGCATTAAAGCTGTCTGGGTGTTGGTCTGTGCAGTAAAAGACACAGTCACATTGTAACAAGGCCTCAACAGAAAATAATTACATTTTCCAGCAGATGCTATCCTTCTTTTTTCTTTTTTTTTTTCTTAAACATTGTCGCTTGTCTGATGCCAGTTGCATCAGATGCTCTGGTCATGAGGCCACATCGTGGAAGACCAATCAACACATTCATATGTGCATATTGTTTTACAAGAACCTGACATGCTTTTTAACAAGAGCCAACCACCAAAGTGAAAAGCTTCACCCATGACTTTTACAACCAAGTAGAGGCCGTTTCTGAATTGGCTAGTTTACAAGATATCCTGCACTGCATTTCTCACACCTATTTTCCTAAAAGCAGTGTTTATCACACAATAAATCTTCCTCTCTTGTCTCTCTGCAGTGGAACCTCCTGGAGCCATTTTTTCCAGCTTATTCTCCTTCTCTCAGGAGGGAGCGAAATGCGTGGTGTGTGTGTGTGTGTGTGTGTGTGTTGGCGACCCTTGTGCTCGAAAATGTCTCATGCTTAGACATCTGTGTCAGCAGGGGTGGTTTAGCACCGCAGAGACTGGGGAAGGAGTAGCTGAAAAACATCTAGGGAAGACCCAGTATGTTTGTTATTGTGGACACAAATGTGGGCATTTGCCTGTCAGTGTTCACCACAGATGGTGTGTGTGTGTGTGTGTGTGTGTGTGTGCGCGCACGCCATGTTGGACTTCAGACCAGAGCAGCAGCTGCTAATTACTCTGACAGAAAAATCTCTCTCTGTCTTCTCCCATCAATATGCCTTAAACTTCCTCCTCTTTACCTTGGTCCTTGTCTATTATTCAATCCCCATCTCTTCTTCCCAATTGTCTTGTGTTCTTTTTCTTACTATTTTCATCCCGGTATACTGCTGTTTCTCTCCCATACTTCCTTCTGTCCCTTTCTTTTCCTCCACCCTGTCATGCTGAGGCAGCTGTCGATACAGGGCCAGACTGACATCCCCCTCCCTTCAGTCCTCCTCTCCCATTTTCTCTCAAGCTGTAGTCCCCTTTTTTTTTTTTCTTACAACATTCCACACTTCTCTGGCTGGATACTTTCTTTTTTTTGTCTTTTTTTTTTCCTCTCTTTTATTCAGGATCAACTCAACCAAAGCTCTAGGTTCATTTTTTTTTATTGCCAGCTGTAGGAATAAAAAATACATGCAAGGGAAACTTTAGGGGGCATAAGCGAGAGTGCATGCGATAAAAATACACCACACTTCGGTCTCCTATTTTTCTTTCCTCCTTTTCTCTCCGTCGGACCACAGTGCTCCCACCTTACCTCACGCCATCCCCTCTGACCTTTAGTTCTGTCCCATCCACCACCCTCTGAATAAATATGATGAGTGCACAGAAAAAGACAAGAAAAGCTTAAATATTATATTAGAAATAAATGGGAGAGGTGCATTAAAAGCTCTGAGTGCCTATAGGAAAACAATGGAGGGCAAGCAACAGAAAATAGATGTTCATGTTCAAGTACATATTTCTGTCTACGTTTCTGTGATTCAAATTGATGAATTTGGCACTTTTCTAAAATCACGTGACATCTTTTTTTAGTCGTGTTACAATCTTATTTTACAACAACAACAGAAATAACAAATAAATTATTGACACACAAAAAAAAATACACTTCCATGATCAGATGAATGGCACCTTAGGACGATAAAGAATTAAAGAGATTAGATTTGGGGTTTGGGGTTTAGGTTTATTGAATATAAATCATGCATTGGATCCACTTAGTCTAACATCCCAACTCCCTAATTGAATGTTTCCAGGTTTAACTTTCAAAACATTTACATAATCTGCAATCATCTCCTACTAGCTAACAAGGCAGAAACATCGCAGGTTAAAAATGGAGGCTAATTATTGTTGTTAAGAGGTCGCTACAAGCAGTGCAAGATATGAAACGTTGATTAAATATGTGTCCGTCCGAGTCCCGTGAGGAGAAAATCATAATCATAGAAACCTGTGCATTTGTAACTATTTTTATCAACACATTGATCCGTGAATGTGTAATTTACATTCTGTTTGTTAATGATTTATTTTGGGTCAGGTCAAAGAAAAGTGAGGAGAAAAACCATGCTCCCACCCCCCGGAACCACTTCTGGCACCATGTAAACTAAAAGATCCAATGAGAGCAGAAAGGCCACCATGGCTGCAAAAGTCCCACAAGCACAGAGGCCTTCAAATGTGAGGGAGCCGTCATGTAGTTTCGCTCCCTATTTTTCTGAAATGAATGTTTGCACCTCGAGTCAGTTTTCCATGGATCTGTTACAGGTCTTGTCCAAACTGTTGAAAAGGTTTTCAGAGCAGAAAGTAACCATATAGATTTCAAACCCATGACAGGTAACTAACAGATGGTGAAAGTGAGGGGACCACAGCATGAGGACATAGAATAATTATTTGCTGGTTAGACTGGCTTTAAATATAAAAATAGGAAAATATGTAATACTCCTAGAGTAGCTCGACCTTGAACCTGCACATCACATTAACCCAGAAGATTTCGGTGCTGGTCACCTCGTGTATGCTGCCATCTGTCAAAGTCACAGTGAGCTGTTTCGTCTCCCTCCCTTCATCTTGCTTTTCTGGATCCAGATGAGTAGGTGATTTGCCATATGCTCTTCTCCCTCAGATGTAACTTCAGAAAGAGGAGGTGAGAGTAGAGATGAGGCGTGATATCCTGGCAGAAAGCTCCTCTCTGCTCTGTTGCCCTGGAGGGGAAACAATATTTCACTCTCCTTTGGCTAAAAGAGGAGAGACACTGAGAGAGGAGAAGTAATAGAAGGGAAATAGGAAAAGGAGCAGGAGGTGGAGGAGGTGAGCCGCTTGGCACACACACACTCCTCCGCGCTTCTCTCCTCCTGGCAGACAAGCAATCTGACACATCAGATTACTCATCTTATTACAGTCAGCGCTTAACCTGTTTGTGTGCATGTGTGTAAGAATGGCCTCATATCCTCGCATCCAAACCTGCTCTTATGTACGCAATCTTTCGTATATATGTGTGTGTGTGTGTTTGAAACTTTTTCTGCCCTCAGTCCACTAAATGCACTCCAGGAAATGAGAATGGCCTTTGATCTGAGAACATCTGATAAGTACTATGTGGGTTAGAGTGTGTTCTTACTGGCTGTGTTTGTGTATAGAGTCATATGTTCGTGTCATGTTAACAGGAATATCTCCAGGCTTTTTGCTGCACTAAACATAACAGTTTGTAGTGTGTGTGCGTGTTTGTGGAGTTCATTTAGGGTTTAGCATGCCAAGCTAAATGTCCTCAAGCTCTTGGCTACACTACAAGCCAGAAAATGCTCCAACTGAATATAGTGTGTACACACCTAAAGATTATTTTATCAGTGTGCATAAGGAAAGCTGCAGACATTGTAGCAAATGTATAGTTAATGAGCTGTGTTGGAGAACCATGGAGAACCAGAGGCAATACAATAAGGCCTCTCTGTCAATCACTGCATATGATGAAATCGGTTTAGCAGGGAGAGACAGAAAGCAACCGGAGCCAGAAGTGACTGTTAATGGGAACAAAAATGGTCATAATGTACAATGATGTTGTTTTCATTTTATTTGATTGTATTTTTAGATTCAATAAGTGATTAGTGAACCAAAACAGTAAAGCTACAGGAAAAAAAAAAAAAAACAATTAGCTAAAAGGTCCAAAAAGAAAGGGAACCACAGCATTTAATAATTAACAGGAGTTGACTAATTATCTGCGAGTTAGGTTAGTTTTAAATGTCTGGTTTATTATCATTACAAAAGTTATATTTTAGTTTGTTGCAGTTTGCAGAGTTGCGAGTGAATTGTTGAAAGCTTGAACACGTAATAAAACTCCATGTATGGTAAATGTAGCATCAAAATAAATTGAGGCAGTTTGAGAAGTTAAATGCAGTTACGAGATAAAGACACAGAAGTGGAAAAGCACAGTGATCAGTTGCTTCATTAGTAAAGGCTTGTGAGGTAAAGGGTTTTCCTGTGATAACCAACCACCCAGCTAAGTTCCCACTTGCAGTTGTCGTCCATATTTGAATCGTGTGGGATGAGGTTTTAATTCTGCCATGGTACGTGAAATGGTACATAAAATGCATATTTCTACATGAAATAACCAGATAAAAGTGTTCTGACAGAAGATGGACCACCTGAAATAATAAAGTTGGACTCATTCATCACATTGATGCAAAAACCTGTAAGTTCCATCCTGCCATAAAGCATCAATCCTTTGAATTGACTTTCAGTATTGCTTGCAAAGAAGGCACCTTGGTAAAATCCCTACCTGCCCAAAAACATCTCATGCACAGCAATACACTCTGGAATACAGTTGGTAGAAAATCTAAATGTATTGTCTGAGGGAATTCTCTCTCTTTTTTTTTTTTTTAAATAAGAGAGCTTTGTGCTTTTTATCTTGACCTTCGTTATTATGCTCACCTTGGATGAAAGTGAGAGAATCCAAAATGCACTGCCTTGTTTTAATCGGGAGAATTTGGAGAATTAACTGCTCTGTTAGAAAGATGTGGGACGAAACACAAAAAAATCATCTCCTTACTTGTTTCTTCAGATGGCTCAGGGGTCTAAGATACTGAATAGGTGATTGTATTTGTGATTACAACATGTTCACTGCCCAATGTCACAGGAAAAAAGTTACATCAACCAATGCATTGGTGAAGATGGTCTTTAATTAAGATGGAAGTAGCTTAGAATGATTAGCTAATCACACAAGAAATGCCATAAATGAGCTAACAGAAATATTATGCACTGATGTTTTAGAAAACAGGTCTACTGTCAGTGTGTAGACAGCACTGTTACCAAAACGTGGTATAAGAAAAATATTCAGTATTCTGTCTACCCCTAGTTGTGTGTTTGCTTTTGTGCAGTGATGATATTCTGCCCTTTAGCTTAAATGAAATCTCTCTCTCCCTCTGTCTTTTCCAGTTGCTCTGTTTCTTTTCCTCTCATCATCAGCCAGAAGGTCACTTGTTACCTGCAGTCACACAACATAATAATCCAAACCTGACACAGCAGCCTTGTGTGTGTGTGTGTGTGTGTGTGTGTGTGTGCATTACTGAATATAGGCCTCAGTTTGTTTGATGTGTGTGCATATGTGTAGAGTTGTCACGGTGAAATTTAAGGGAACCCAGATGGCCTTCAATCCCAAACAAACCAAATGTTAATTTCCTCTTGGCCTTCACGAGACACTGTGCAAAAACCTCAGGATTGGCACAGTGAGCCGAAGCAGGTCGTTTTTGGCTCGAGCTGACGTGACAATGTACCCTGATCCCTGGAAAATCCCCATGGGTTTTCCTACACAGTTGCCTCCACCATCTTTTCCAGTTCAGTCACTAGGCAGGGGTACATTGACCTGACGTTACAGACAAAAGGAGGAGACAAATCTCCCCTCTTGTTCGTGGCTGCGGGAGACAGTGGTAAATGTTCGGTATTATCAAATCTGACTGCTGTAGTCATGCAGGGAGCTTTTGTAAAACACCTGCTAAATGCACAACTGGCGTAGCAGTTGATTTTTATGTTTCATGCACTAACTCGGGTGGGGGTCAGACTGAGGAGAGTGACATGGCTGGAGGACCGCAGGGGTACAGTGTGACGGATAAGAGAACAGAAACCAGCAGTGGTTAATGAAATGCTCAAAAGTGACCTTGTCAAACAGACTGTGTGGTGTTGACAAAAATGTACTTTATTGTTTGCATTTTATCCGTATTATGACTGAGAAAAAGGGTGTTCTGGTTATTAAGTTACCCAGTGTTCTGCTGTCATAAATTGCTCCAGGGAGGTTAGGCTTAATTAGAAAAGTATATAATCAGCATACGGAAACTAAACAAATTAAGCCCAGATAATCACAATCAACAAATGATTAATCAAAACATTTGCACAAATCATTAAAAAAACATCAGTTAGTAAAGCTTTACCGTTCTAAGGATTATGAAAGAATCCAACATGAGGGTAGTTTGCAATTTATACCATCTAATATCCAAATTCCCAGTAGCAGGTTCTGCTCGGTGTGAGTGACGTAGTTCCTGGTTTGTGTACTGTACAGTAAGTAACTTTAACAGGAAAGATAAAAATAGTGTAATAAATGTGCCAACAGACAATCAATCACACTGTGATTATGATCTTCCAGCAGCACAAGAGCAAACATTTGCCTGGAGTTTGCCTCTCATGATGCAGTGCGCCCATGATTGGGAGACAACAATTGACTCGGGGCTGACAGCAGGTTCATGTTGTTGTTGTAAACCATTACTGTACGTGACAGTGATGGAAAGGTGCAGTATCCACATTTATATAGTGACAGCTGAAAGTTGATGGGGAATTAGGTGCGGTCAATAGTCTTCAGGGTCAAGGTAGGACTGTGGTTTTGTGTTTGTTGTCTGCTCTAAATTGAGATTGGTGAATTTTCCTGCAACTACAAGATTTTATTGGCCAGAAAGAGCTTTTAATAAACGGTTTTTAGGGTGTAATATCTGTCAGGTGTGTCTCCCTCAGATTTTCATCGCCAACCCAGATTTGTTTTCAGTTTGATGAACTTACTGAAATCTGTAGCTCTGTCATCTTATTGCTACAGTCTGTATGTAAGAAATCACAGGATAGTGCATTAATTAACACATCAGTTTAGAATTTGTAATTTTTTGGGGGTGGTCTACCATTATTTTGGAAAGAACTCATCTACAGTGTAAATTTAATATAAAAAAAAGATGAGAATTCTATGTGCTAACAAAAAAGAAGCAGCAATAACGAGAATAAACTGCCGATCAACAACCAGTATTTGTGTGACAGATGCTCATTACCCAACTAATCAAACAGCTGTTTTTTCTCTACCGTAAACTCTGGCTGATAGGGAGGAGTAAGATTTCCTCTCCTAGTCATGAGTGGACCTATTAGTTGGCTTTCTTTGCTGGCTTCTTGTGAAGAAAGCAACACAGCATAACGTGTACCTGTGTCTGTCAGAAGCTCTGAGCAAGATGCGTTCAGGGGCCTTTAGGAGGACACTGTGTACACTGTGTCTTTAAATTAGAAAAAAATAACTCACAAAGCACAAAAACTAAATTAAAAACCATATACAAAGAATGAATGTTTGAATATTCAAGTATTCGGGTCCAGCTAAATAGGTACAAACTCCACAGTACTAGATGGACTTGACTCTACTCGCCTCTTTTAGTTTTCCATAAGGCCGTAGTTGTAGATACTGTTGTATTACCTCAATTAAATTTCCAAGTGAGCAAAGGTGATGTGAAAACATCACAGTTCGTTGTCTAAACCAAACTTCCATGAAATATTTCCAAAACTGACACATACCGAGTGGTAGGAACATCATTCCTTCAATATGGTCCCTTCCTGTGTGTCGCACTGATGGTGACTTCACCGCAGCTTCATCTGGTGTTGGTATGACAACCAGGTGGTATCATATTTGCACCGGAAAACGAAGCAAAATGAGTAGATTACAGTTGAGCAGTAAACAAGCAGTAAATGACCTATTACGGTGAACATGAATAGCGAGAAATGACAGCGTCATGTATTGTATGTACTGGTATGTAGGATACGGAACATGCAGTAGCTGTAGTGCTTATTTTGTAGCTCGGTGAGGAGTAATTGGTTTGTTCAGTGCCGCTGCACAACTGATGTGTGGGGGGCTGATGTGGGGCTTCTCAGCAGGATCCTGGAGGGAGGTTTGAATGATTGGAGGAGCAACTCGGAGTGATTCCTTGCTAAAATAGTACAGAAGTTTTTCTAAGGCACAGGAAAAACACACTAAAGAACTGAAACTGAGTGGCATGTCTGCATGAGCAGCACCTTTGCCATTATGTCTTCATTGATTGTCTTTTTACACTCTGAAGAACAATATTGATTGTTGAGTTACCCACTGATTTTATGTGACTTGATCCACAATGGGCTTGTGTGGTGTATGGGAATTAGCTCTGATTGCATATCTATGCATTTTTCTTTCGTAACTCAAGATAAGATGTAAGTGTCCTGCACGTGATACCTGCAGCCTTGCACGGCAAGCATAAAGATAACGCTGGTGAAATGGGACACCAGGAAAACGCTTCGGAGAACACTTCCGTTTGCTTGTTCCCTCCAAAAACAAGTCAAGCACAGCGGTTCGCTAGAGGTGGTGTATTCCTCCGTTGTGATTTTACTCTCTATTCTTCTTTCAGGTGTTTGACAAATGCTTCCAATAAATATTGGATAAGAAAACGTCAGCACTGCAGCTTTTTAATACGTCGGGCCATTCAAACACCAGCTGGCCCTGTGGAAACTGTGGCACCGTCTCCAGTCTCTGCTAAAATCTGCTAAATTGGGTCTTTCATTGAAAGTAAAGTCCTGTTACAGTTTTAAGCGCAAAAAAGTGAGCATTTTCTGCAACTGTCATGCAAACTGTTTAGTCCTTTTGAATTTAGTGGAGCGCACAGAGGTGCCTTGCAACTAGTTTGCTTTGTTGTTGACAGGAAAATAAGAAAGAAAAGGCAGATGAAAATTTTCCGCTGTGCTCAATTTATTCTTTTTTTCTGCATGCACATTTGAAAGGCCAGGCAGAAAAAGAAAAAGCAGAAGGAATGAGGAGAGACGGGAGCCCTCAGAAAGACATGATTAGAGAGTTAGTATACAACTGTTCAGATTTCTTTTCTGTGTTAAATACAAGTTTGACAAGTTTAAAAGCAGGACTCAAAGAAAGAGTGTGGCAAGTTGCTGATGCCTCAGTTTACAACCAAAAACCTGCTCCACTGTGTTCCTGGCTTTTTGCAAAGTCAATAAACTCTTAAAAGGTGTTTAGTCTACAGTATAATGTATGTCTGTGGAGACGGTGACAGTATTTCCAAAAGTGCTCTTTGATAGCAGCCACGCTTTTCTACAAAGTAGTTGTCATTAGCTGGACAAATAGTTCTGGGTTGGTGTTGTGTTGAGCACATAATGTACATTCTCTGCTCTGATTGGACAGTTGATTTCTGCCATATTCACCACCGTCAGTGCACAATAATAGATGCATGTTTTTTTTTGTTTCAACGTTTGTTTCTTTTTGTCACTTTTCATCTTTTTCACTATTCGGTTTATAACACCTTCACCTTCACTAGAAGTATTTCACGTTTCAACTTTTCCCTGTAGTGTAGCTGGACTCCATCAAATTAGCTCGGCCTATTTTATATCCTTATGCGTGAACATTACTGCACATGGATCGTGGTAAACAACGAAACAGTTACAATAATAAATACAGTGTGCATGAGGTTTAGCCACACGCACAATGTGGTCACGTTAAGGGACAAAGTCTACTTGGTTATACTGTATGTCATCATAGCCTGTGTGGTTTGGAAAGCAACATCACTGACGGTAGTTTCAAACGAGAAAAAAGGGGCTGTTCGCTGCTTTAATCTCTTGTATTGCATTTTGTTGTACCATCAAGCCGAAAGCCATTGATCTATAGCCTTGCACTCGGTTGTAAACACAGAGGGTGACAGAGTTGTGTTACAAAAGTAGAGTTTGAGAGAGAAGAACCTTGTTTGTGTTTCATCTGTGATGTCCCAGCCAATGATGGCATCAGCTGGGTGTGAATACTGGATTGTTGTGGGATGACACCAGGACAGTGAGGGGAGGGGGGCATTGGCAGCTGCAAAATCGTTTCAGCCAAGAACGTCTCGGAAAATAAAATGTACATAAATGAAGACTCGATGTGTTTTCATTGTGAAGAGCAGTAATTTTTGGCTGTTAGAACACGTGGAGGCACAAATTGCTTTAATGTGTGAATGTTTAGGTGACCTGCCCAGTGGTGCAACATGTGACAAGAAGTCGGATGTAAAGAAAAACACCTCAGGAATGATTGATGCTTCTGTTTATTTTATCATCTCTCAGAGGTGAAGCTAAATGCAGCCAAATGAATATGGACAGCGTACATACTTTGTAATTATCCTATTTTTCAGCTTTGTTTGCGGCTTCGCTCTCACCATATTAAAGCAGCATGCGTACAGAAGTGTGTGTGAGGGATGCGCTCTATCTCGTCTAAGACTAAAACACATTTCGTCTGTCACATTGTATTGGCTTATGCTAATTTTTGCAGCAAGAAATTGGAAACGTCCTCAGACTGAGTTTGTAATTTAGCTTTGTTATTTCAGCTTTGTGTAAAGAGAAAAATTTTTTGTCAAGAGGTTTATTCTCTTTTGTTGTGTTTGCGCTATCAGTAGTTCATGGTAATGTGTAATGATAATACCAAAGAGAAAGTGAGACGGAGACGGAGTCGGATACTTTGTTATCACAAACATTACCAGGTTGCACATTCTGGCATCAAATTCCTTTTAATGAGTCTAAAGGCTTAACCACTATGGCAAAGTTACCAGGGTAACGAATTACTCATGTTTCACAGCTTCATTATATTATGCTCAGAGACCCTGACACCAGTCATGACCCAGTGGAATACAAGCTAGTCAGGTAGTTTCATTTTGTTAAACACATCTTTAAGTGCCCCATCACAAACCTAAAATAATTAACTCAGTCCACCTGCACAAAAGAGAGTCATGACCGCAAAGTAAAATTCAGAAATAATAATTCAAATTTTTTTGAGTGTGAGGTCAATAACTAAGAGGATGTCACCTGTACCTATAAACATCAACTGTAACAAGCTGGTATTGTTTAGCTACAGGACACAGTGGACTGGGTATAGTGGACTTTCATATGTGAAAAAGATTCTCTTTTTAGTTTTGTATTCATTATATGAGATATCCAGTAGTCACACCGGATACAAATGCTTCAAACTTCCTTCTGAGGTGTTAAACAGCCCACACATTCATTAGGGCAAAGGGATTTGTCCAGCACTTACTATCTTTATCTCAAAGTTATTGTTGCTTCCACTTGGCTACAACTTAAAATGGTCGGGTTTTGAAAAACCGTCAAACTGGAAATAGATTTGAGCTGTTAGTGATATTTGGATGCTAAGGAATTTTGTCTTCGCAAGTCTAGAATGAAATGAAAGCGCCTTCCAGTAATAGATCGAAGTTATTACATGGACTTTGTAGTTTTCCACCTTGGGGAGGGGCAAATATCTCTTTTTAAAAAAATCCTCTAAAGAAACAATAAAAACATTAACCACAAGGTATCACCTCATTTAGTAGATGCAAGAGATGAAAGCAAAGCAGTGAAATGCACTGTATAGTAAAACCTACAGTACAGGAATTATCATATATTTCTGTTCTTGCCCTCTTTCTGGCTACTTTGTACTCACACCTGCTCACTGTCCTCCAAGGGATCGTTTGGGAACAGGGTCTGCTGGTTGGTGTATAAAGAAAACAGCGGTCAACTGTTGGGCTCAGGCTGTCACAGGCTCCGTTGTTTGGCTCTTCTTTGTCAGAATGCACATTGCAGGGCCTTGGGGCTTCCCTTCTGACAGGCTGGCTGGGCCACTGAGGTTTTTTCCAGTCAGGTAGCCATGCAGGAGCCTCTGCTCCAATCTTTCCTCCTCAGCCAAGGCAGTGAATCCTCCCTGCCAAAGCAGTGGAGGACCCCTTGGTAATTATACCAAGGGGTCATTATCAGCTCCTATCAACCCATAATTATGAATCAGTAGGTGACCTTTTATCTCCTAGCAGGTTCAGTAGGTTCTTTTCATACACTATAGTGCATCTAATCATTACAAAAAAATGTAAAAAGAAATACAGACCTACTATCATTTGAAAACACCCACTCATGCACTCCCACCTCCTTTTTAAGCCATCTTTCTCTGTCTTTCTCTCTAAGCCACCAACAGCCACTACTTCTGTAGTACAGTAAGTATTACACTACACTAGCTGCTAGATGTTGCTCTTTTCTATTACGAACATATTCAGTCTGCAAATTAGAAGGCTACCTACTAAACCTACCTACTAAGTATGGGCTGCACTTGATACAGTCAATTCATCTGCCCTGGTGGTGCTCCTGAAGTTCTCCACTCTTTTCCAGGTGCTGATGATGACCTGATCAAACCAGCAAAAACTTACACTCTCTTCACATACACTTCCTGGCAGTTCATGCTTATTCAAGAAATTATTAATATGTCAAATATGTCATTGGGTCATTGTTAAGAAATGTATAGATCAGTAACTAAATCTACAGAATCAAGACAGTATCCAGACTCTGTACATTAAAAAAGAAACGGGTTTGATCTCTGCTTTTTATATGTCACCTTTCTTTTGACATCGTCCTACACATACAATGTTCTGAATGCCCAAATGTATTTTCTGGTATATTCGTATAAACTTTTGAGAAGAGAAGATTGTGTCTACTGAACGTGTGTTTCCATGTTTATTCCTCTGTGTGTGTGTGTGTGTGTGTGTTTGTGTTTGTCAGTGGTAGGTCGAATCAGCGAGGCTGGTGTCTTGTGTGGGTGGACAGGCAAGACAGCACCCTGCCTCCAAACTGACAACAACTATCGGGGGGTTGGGGGTGGCAGGGATAGAGAGAGAGAGCGAGAGAGAGAGAGAGAGACGGAGGAAATGTGATGGTTGCGGAAGTTCTCAAAATACACATATAAATAACACTTTTTGAACAATTCCAGTGCCGTAAAACGTTACTGTTTCCCAGTTTTATGATCATATCGTAATAAGAAGGCTTCTAATTTCCTCATTCGATCCCCACTTTAAAAAAAAAACAAAAAAAAAAAATTCTGATTTCTCGCACACCTGTATACAGGCAGTGTTAGTTTACTTGCTACTCCATGATCGAAGTTCCAGCACAATAGCATTAAAGTTTCTTTCTGTTGTCCACATTAGGAAGTGCAGAACACCAGTTAAAATTGGATCAATCAGTAATAATTACTTAATGTCTTATGTTTTGTTTTTGCTCGTTCTTCTTTGGGACTTGTCACTTATCTCAGTCTCTCTGCGTGTGGTGCTCTTGATGTGACTTTGTGAAGGGGAAATAGGGAAGGAGAGTGTATGAGAGAAGTGAGTGGGAGACAAAGATGGAAAGACAGATTGAAAAGGAGGAGGGGACTGAAAGAGAGAGGGGCTGCATTCTGCTTTGACAGCCTATACTGTGTCACTCTGATCCCAGCTTGGCTCTGACTGATGGCGTAATTACAATATGGATATGAGATATGGCAACCACAATTATTCACAGTCAAATACTTTTCACTAAACTGACCCCCCCACCCCCCCACCCCCTCATATATAACATTATAAAGTAGGTTGTTGGAACAAGAATGCCGTGCTGTAAAAAGCCCCTTCCTGTTTGCATATAAACACAGTGCTGGAAATTGTGCTCTGGTTTTGAAAAGGCGAGTGTGAAGGGATCATGTAATTACACTGTATGATTACATGTACATGAGACAGACACATGCACTTTTTCCTAGGTTTCACTGCAAGATTGTTTGGCATTTTCATGATCGCTGACATTTTGCTGAGACATTTAATGTCACAACATGAAAAGATGCTGAAGATCGTTCATTTGTAGCGTTTTTTTTTTTTTTTTTTTTTTATGTGTTGTCATTATGTCAACCTGTGTTTTTCTTTGATAGATTTCCGCTATTTGGAAAAAAATAGCTTCAACTTCTAAAACCTTTATTTTTGTGTCTCAAAACAGAAATGAAACTATCCTGCCATTTTCCTTAGACTGGGTTTTTAAAGAGGAACGAAAGGACCACGTCCAAGATTCCACGCCAGATTCAGGCCGACAATGCTAGGGGCACATGCTACATGTGCTCAATTTGTGCATTTAGTAAGTTTCAATCATTGTTCTTGACTTATTGACTTGAAACCTGGCACACAAGTGGCAGCAGGTGCTTTCACTCTGGGTAGAAAAAGAAAAATATCGAATGTCTAAATGTCAGAGTTATCGCGGAAGTTTATGAGGGTGCAGCGGCATGTTTCTCCTACAGTCTTAGACAGGTCCAATGATATTCGTGTACATGAACGAGCCTGTCTCCGCTCTGTGCTATTTTGGTGAGGGTCGCATGGGACCATGAAGAAGAGCAAACTGCATCACAAGTCGTTCTTGTCACTTTACATTCTATAGACACAGTGAGTCACTCCTGGAAATATGACTTTTGATGTGGCTGCAGAGGAATATACTACCAACAAGCCTGAGTACTGTAATCCCTAACACCAGTGTCCATTCTGTTTGACAATATGTGTCACAATATGCAGATATTTGGAAATAGAGATTTTGTTTAGGCAGTTTTCCGATGTGGTAAACAATTATATTAAGGAAAAACTAGGAAAAACAAAACCAACAAAAGCAAGTTCCATTATCCAAAGCACATTTGTTGCATGATGATTTCAGAAAAAAAGTGGCTTTTACAAATGTAGAACAGCAACAGATAAACAGAACGGTACATAAAGTGTATATTTTGCATAGATAACTAGAAATCTCTTCAAGTGCAGCGAAGAAGGAAATGAATGTCCTTGCAAAATTAACAATAATTTCCATGTTTTAATATATATTTATCCAATCCTTTGTTTATGGCCTGTGGCTCTGAGCATAGCAATGCATGTTTTCTTGAGTACACTTGTCTATGTGTGTATGCGTGCGTGCACGACAGGCACGTGAGAATGATATTTAATCAATTCAATGGAGCCGCTTCTGAACAAGTGTCTTTTTCCCCTCCAACCTAACCTAATTTCTTTATCCTTTTGTTTTCAGACACATCATTTTTTTTCTTTCATCTCCCTTTCTCCCTCTTTTAACACATTTTTTTTATTACCCTGCCTCCTCCAATGCTCCGAAGAAGCCACCAAAGCTTTAAGTGTTAATTCAGTGGATGTTTGAGGGTGAAGCAAGCAGCTCTCTCAGCAACCTTTACCTGTTAAATGGTGCTGTTAAACAGCATAATAGTGAGAAAATGAGGATCTGCTGCGAAAAATTAGATCATTCACTGAACAGGTGGCACTGCATTCATTAGCACACACCTTGGGTTGTGTTGCATGTGCGTGTGTGTGTGTGAGTGACTGAGTTTGTGTGTGCGCATGCATGTGTTTGTCAGTGTCCTGCAGTCTTGGATCTCTATGGTGTGTGTGTGAAGAAGGCTTTGGAACGACCACTTGTTTTGCTTTTTGAAAAATTTCCTATTCCTTTGAGTCTAATAAACACCTCAGGTCTGCTTCCCCAATGTGAATAATTTGTAAATATTTATTCTGATTTATTATTTAGTGTCCCCTTTCCAGCAAAACAGGGTGGCCACAGGAGACTTGTGTTGCCTGTGTGTTGACTGGAAGACAGCTGCCTCCTCTGGTACCACCAGCTCAGTTTTAATATCCATGAGAAGTGCACCGAGCCTCATGTTTACATAAATTCTAGGCAACAGTCAGATTTAATTGATTCGTCAAGCTGATCTCATGATACTCCAGACAAAAAATTATTCACTAATTTGAATTACAAAATTAGTAGTTCAACAACTACTATTCACATGTGAAACGTATTCATCATGTGATGAAAGACTGGTTCACTGGCTGAAGATGTATTGCTGCTTAGTGGCTTTGTGAAGAATGGAGTTGGGAGACTGTGTCAACTCTCAGGGAATAGAAATGATTTTTAAAAGCTGCTGTAATGTATAACATAACTGTGTAACATACGCCCCAAATGTTTGTATTCATCACCCCTGTTTAAGCTTTCTACACCTTTTACAGGTGTTGTTTGTAGTAAATGTGATGGTTTTAATTCTATGCACAAATCTATAATTCAACTATTAATAATTATTAAGAGCTGTAATAGGTGCAATAAAGACCACTGTATTTTTCTTAACTTTTTAATATTGATTTATTTTTTGTACGGCAGACCATGAAGTAAGTCAGTATCTTTCTGGTGCCTCCTCCAAAAGCCAATGTAATTTTTCCATTGGCATTTGGATTATTGCAGAAAAAAAGTCTCGTTTAAGGATTCTGAAAACCTCTCCATCACACACAAACTGTAAAGTTGGGTATTTACTGACAAATTACAGTTGCAGTGCAATAAAACATGCAAATCTCTTGACAGTTTGACCTAAAACCCATTCGAATAGAAATTTCACTTCAGGAGATTTGAACCTAAGGGGCAAACCTGTTTTAGGGCACATTAATGTGGCACCTATAGCTACTTAAGCATGCAAAGTTTACATGAGGAGATGGTGGAGGTCAAAGCCGAGCTAAAAGGAGAGTGAATATTGGAGGTATATTTGTGGGCTGGCTGGAAACATACCTCTTTATGAATGTATCTTTTTATATAACACCCTAAAAGTTTTATACATTGATGTGTTTACAAATTGTTTCACTGCCCCCTTGTGGCTTTAATTAAATGTTGGTTACAGTATGTCACAGGCTATATGCTTAAAGGTGTGGAATCAAATCAGTCAATCGATCTGATGAAGCTAATGCTGAATTAGTTTATATACCAGCATGAGAGGAACAGGGGTGCTAAATTGTTTTAATATTTTTCCATTTTCATTATACTTGAATTAAAATTATTGACTGCACTGACATTTTCCCGCATTGTGTTTCATCATTTGCTAATAATTTGAGTAATAATATGTGTCTACAGTTTATTAGAAAATGTTTCACGACCTTCATAAATCATCTCCGCAGCCACATTTCTATAATGTCAGCAACATCATTTTGGAGAGGCACCTGTTTTACGAAAGTGTGACATTTCCTCCACCTAATCTTTCTGCTTTTTCTTAAAAAGGGTTATTTTCTAGTTTAAGAAAGCAAGAGCAGGCGAACATAAGTATTTACTGAGGAGCAGACATCACATCCAAAGAGATAATCAGGAAAGTTGATTGCTGACGCAGGCACGGGGGCAGACTGGGTGCACAAAAGATAGAACCGCTTAATTGGAGGGAGAAATGAACTTGCACATGGTGCAAAAATCATTGACGGCATCTGGTTGACTGGTAGGACCTCATACAGTACAAGGTCAGGTGGGAGACACAGGAGAAAGCATATGGGAGATGTCAGCAGATGTGGAGGGACGTACATAGGTGTATAAAAAACTTGCTTCCCTCCAAATATTTTAATTGCAGATTCAGAAATCAACCCAATAGGAGTCCTCATTGTAGCCTTCATACATAAAGCTATGAATTCTATGAATTACCCAGCAGTCTCACACACCTGACCTTGAATTCCATTTGTAAAACTGCCTTTATGATAAAAGTCAAAATTGGGCTTTCTTTCCTGTGTAATTAGGCTGTGGATATGTTCCCTGTGCTTTGTATCTCTTCAATACAGCCAAGCAATTCATACACATCAGCCTGCTATCAGCCTGTTTCAGCCACTCAGGAATAGCTGCCATTCCTGGTCCATAACATCTAGGGTTTTCAGAGATCGGTGTGGTGAGCAGCCGCAGACCTGAGGACACAAAATGCCATGTCAGGAATGTCAGAGACGGTGGTTAAGCTTATTCAAGTTAATATGTATGCAAATAAAACATCCTGGCAGTGATGTGCAAAAAGGCAGCTTAAGAGTACAGCTGTCACACCTTGATGTGAATGGGCTCCATGAACAGCAGAAGAAGTAAAATGCAGCCGAGGATCCTCAGCTTAGCACCGTAAACTAAAGACATGCTGTTTGCTACAGATTTGAGTAGCTACAGGATGATGGTGGGGTCAGAAATTGGCATAAACAGCATAAATGGTTCCAACCTTCCTACTGTCAGAAACACAGGCTGCTGGTGGGTTAATGATGTGGGAAATGTTTTCCTGGCTCACATTAGCACTACCAGTTGTGCTTCACTGTGCACTCTGAAAGTCCCTCAAACATTATTGCTGACCAGGTGTGTCTTTTTTTTGGCCACCGTCCCTTCTAAACCATTTTAAATGGAAGCTTACAGAAGGTCAATCCATCATTTTCTCATGACGGAAGATGGAATGGCTGTACTTATGCCGATCGGCCGGGTGGACAGAAGTCAGCGCGGGCACTAGTCTGGAGCTACAGAGCCACATACACAAAAAGCTGCCATGCACTGTATGACACCTGTCGATTATGACTAGAATGGAATGTTTCCCATGTCCATCATTACAATAAAATCATCAGGTGGATTTAATGTTGTGCCTTATCGGTGTTTGTTTATGTGTGAATACTGCAATTACAGCAAAAGCATTGCTCTGCAGCTTTCTAGGTTTAAAGAAAACATATGTTTGGCAGAACAACAAAAATTCTATAATTAACTTAATAAAAAGAAGAAAAAAACACAACCAATATGATTAACAGCAAACATTTGATCTACAGCACAGTATGACTGAAATTAGTTTCCCAGTATTGAAGCCAACTGCTGAAGAGGACCTTTTTCATTTACTATAACATTAAAGCAATATGATCATATTAGAAACTGCCTGAAAGTCGTGAGGCCATAACTTCGCCTTGGTAAAGATGCACTGTGGATTTCAGCAACATGCACTCTTTGTGGCACAGAGCTATGAGAATCGTGTTCTACATATGGACAAAGCCTGCTGAGTTATAACTAACCAGTTTGCCATGCACACAGGACACAGATGTTGCTGTACGCATTCTGTGAGAGCCTGGTGCTGCTTGTGCAAGATTTAATCAAGGTACTCGCATTAAAAGACGCGTGCATAATTGCACAGGGCTTGATGAGTGTGCACCACATAGCTCAAATTAGGGACCGCAGATGGAACGGTCATACCTTTCATGCCTCGTCCTGCTGCATTTGGATTGATGCAGCAATTTCATCAACTAAAAAGTATCCTAAAACCATTTGTGAGTGACAGATGGTGGTCAAAATCTGTGTCTGCGATAAGCCGGCGTAGTACGTGCTTCATGTCTACCTGCACATAACATCAGGAGATGGAAACAGGATTGGATTTGTTCGTGTGTGTATAGTGTGTTTGTAGTTTATCTCTAAATATGTGTCAATTATATATTCATGATGCCCTTGATTAAAGTAAGCAGAAATACTTCCGTTAGTTTTCATAATGTTAACACACTCACAATACGACATTTACATTGATACAGCAATACTATATCTATTATTTCATAATCACATATGCTATTTAGCTTGCGTGTAAACGGCAGATTATTTCAGTCCTGACCCTAATATTTAGAGGAAGCTTTTAGATCACCTTGACCGGCTTAACTTAGTGCCGGTGTTGAGAACTGACAGGTTTGGTCAGGTGTCAACACCAAATCTGGACCCGTGAGAGGGAAACAGCCAGTACTTTTCAAACCACCTTATTTCTCCTATGCAGGTTACAAACAGCCTGTTGATGACTCGGCATCTATGCGAATACCATAGACAATATAGAAGCTCGAATTAGTGCAGAGCTTTCACTTCCTGAGTGGAGGCTAGTTAAAATTTTTCCGCCATACGACATTTCCCAAATGGATTACAAACTTAATATCACAATGAGTCCTCACAAATATTGAACATTACACAGGAGCAGATGTCTTTAGTGGCACAGGTTGCATAACTGACGCTGTGCTGTGCTTATTGACAAATAGGTGAATTGTACTGACATTTTTAATATTTTCCACAGCTACAGAAGTTTTTCACAAATTCCCATGATACTTTGTTTCGGTGCCCGTATTGGGCGTGTTGCTGACTGCACTGCAGTGCACTTGTTGTACAATCTGCTGAGTGATTTGGCCTCTGTTTCTAGCTTTCGACTGTATTTCCAGCGGCATGAGAGTTGTCACTCAGTAGACTTTTTGCACGAACTCGTCATGGCTATTGTTTCTGACTAAGTGCTGGGGGATATGCAGAAAGTTTATCATGACGGCAAACATAACAGACTGGACTCCTACCCTGTCTACTGGTGTCAATCAGATGACCCATGTCATTTAACTTCTGACATGTTTACTGACAGATTTACCAGATTTTGTCTACTCTCATTTGTGTCATCAACTGGTCAGATTGTATTATCGTGGTATGTTGATCCCGCACAGTGTGCACCTGCCATCCCTAACCACCTCTCCCCCTCTTGGTTTCCATGAGAACATATTCAAACACTGATTACACTGCATCTAAAAACAAAATCATGTTTGCAGTTTACTTTTTTTTTTAACAGTGGTTACTGTTCTATCTAAGAAATATCTAGAATAAACTCGGTCACTTTTTAAAAAAATAGGATTATAGTCTGTGGAGTCCTTGTTTAGTTACCACATACAGTTCATGTCGTTGCTTGTGTTCATTTGAGCTGCAGCAATTGATGTCTGATATCAAAATATCAACCTGACTATATAGTTCTTGCTCAACTGCGCAATTCCAGTTCTGAAGTTAAAAGAGTAAAGAATCCATTGTTTTGCTCAAGGACACTTCAGTGAGATTGATTACTTATACTGAGACTTGAATACAGGTCTATCTAGGTGAAAGACATTTTCAGTTACCACAGGGCCGACAGGTTCACCAGAGGATGTGAAAAACAGAAAGTCAAGTTGAATTATTTCTGATTATTTGTTGTAGAAATGTCTTGTATCCTAAACATGTAATTCAGTAGTTCAAGTTACTGAGAGAATTATGGAAGTTTTCATATGCACTATTATATGATGCACAGCATGTGCTACTTAAACGGTACATCGATTTAAACCCAATTAAATTACATGGCACCAGATTCCAACCGATCACATTTCCTCTGGCAAAAGTTCCAAGGACGAGTATCAAATCTTTCATAAAGTTGACGAGGTGGCGTATGCTTCCATATCAAACACAGACTGTCTCTCATACCCAAACAGCATGACTCATGGAGTTTGGGAAAGACGGATAGTGTGACAGAAATGTGCTGGAGGCTGTCTTTAATATTGGATGTGGGACTGAAGTGGCCTAATGGCTTAACACTGGTCTGGTTTGACAAGAATAGCTTGCTATCTGTACGTGTGTGTTTTAAGTGTGTGTGAGGGGTACGTGATGTGTATCCTCAGTAAGTGTGTGTTTGTAAATATAATTCGAGCAGTTATTAAAATCTGTACATTGTTTACAGTGATTACTTGCCCCTTTAATCTTTCGTACAAATTGTGACGACAGAATTTGAGGCATTTACCAAACATGAACAAATTCTTGAAATATCCTAAGAAAATACCAAAAATGCTGTGATGATAAAAGACAAATCAACAGTGCACAACGTACTGTGCGATGATTCTGCTTATCTTGTTTCTGCACAAAATGTCCACATCACAAACTCTTCAACAGACACAGGATACAGGCCTCAGTGGACCCCACTTTGATAAGATTATGTCTTGACTGATGGAAGGCCCCAGCCTCACACATTTACACACATATAAAAAGCATATTTTTTCTGCATAGCCCAACTTCTTTGAGTGCATGTAATGTGTGACACTTTGCATTACACACACTGTGACCTAGCTTAGATCTCCCTGTGCTCTGGTGTTGGGATATTATTATCATAGACAGGCAGACAGAAAAGCAAAGGGACAGAGGATGAAAGATATGGGATTGTATTGCTCTAATAATGTTGGTTCTGTCCTGCTGTCTCTCGCTCACACTTTGTGAGTCCATGCTTGTCGCCAAAGCCAACATCCACTTTCTTTCCTTTCTTTCTTTCTTTTTGTCTCGGTGTATGGTACAGACTACCTATGTATGGTATAATTGTACCATATCATTAGATACCTTCACCTCTGCACACACAGAACACACACACACACACACACTTTGATTTCCATGCATGCATTCATGGTGAATCAAACATCAAACACGTTGCTGCTGCTGCTGCTGCCGTCATGTTAGCAAGTGTGTCTGTGTTCACGTGTGGCAAAGCAGAGAGTGAGGGAGACTGACCTTTGTTTGCATGTGATGGATGTGAGGCAGTGCAGAGGGGGCGACAGAGCAGACAAGATAAAGAGAGCTCAGTGTTGGGTGATGAGGGGGCCTATGTGAGAATAAGAGTGTTAGAGGGAAACGGCAGCCTCTGTGAGCAAGCTTGTGTGAAAGACGAATAGTGTAACGTGAGAGAAGAGAGAGAGGAAGAACTGTCTGTGGGAACATTAAAAGGAGTTGTGGTATTCTTAAGCTGTAGCAAGGTGGTGGGTTACTTATTAAGGTTTATAAAATCATTACAACTCCTATTTTTGCAGTTTCTTGTTTATGATTGTCTTTTCTCTAATGTTTTAAAAATGCTGCCTTGAATCAATGACTTCTATGTCTCCTTTTCATGCTTAGATGAACTTACACACCTTCACATTGTTTGTTGCTAACACCGACACTCACAGCAAAAGCACAGCACAGCATACTGCAACTAAAACTAGCATCCCAGATACATTTCGGTATTATTTTTGAACATGTCATTTGTTTGGGCAGCATGGTTGTGGAGTGGATAGTGCTGCCACCTCACGGCTAGAAAGTCCTGAGTTTGAATCCCCTCTTGTTTCCTCCCACGGTCCAAAGACATATATGTTAAGTTAATTGGTGACTCTAGGTGTGAATGTGAGTGGGAATGGTTGTCTTTCTTAGTATGTCTCTGTGCTGACATAGACTGGTGACCTGTCCAGTGTGAACCCCACCTCTGGCCCTATGACAACCAGAATATAGGCTCCACCCAAGGCAAGATTTAGAAAACATTCCTATGTATTGATTTTTCTCTTTTAAACCAGCATTTTTCATTAACATTAGGGGGGTGGCAGTGGCTCAGTTGGTAGAGTGGCCGCCTACAGAGCATAGGGTCGGAGGATAGTGCCCTCTGTTCCCGACCGCATGTCGAAATGTCCCTGGGCAAAACACTGAACCCCCAACAGTGCATCCCCATCCCCATCCCCAGGCGTGCAGTGCCAGCCCCAAGCCCAGTATAAACTGGGAAGGGTTGTGTCAAGAAGGGCATCTGGGGTAAAAACTGTGCGGGTTAGACATTTTCTGTGGTAAGTGTTCAAGTCATATTGCTTATAATCCAAACTAGCTCAGTTTATTAAAATCAGTGCTAGTGTCATCTAGACCTGACAATATGGCCACATACACGTAATTAGTCATGTGATGTCCGGACACTTCTACATAAGTTATACTTATCTTTCTTGGTCCCATTCTCTATCTCTTGCCTTCCCAAGATTTGAACAAATTTTGGGACAAAACAAAAGGTATGCACGTAAAGACCACAGCCGTCCCAGGTAAACTGCACAGATTACAAAATGCCACATGCCTTTTTATTTTTCAAATGATTTTCAAACATCAAATGAAGAAGTAGGAAGAAATAGGATACTACCTGGGGAAATTGAAACGCAGTAGGAACCATTGCAGGATTCGGAAAAACTAATAATTAACAAATACACAAATGAGTCCAACTCACTAACAGAAAGACAGGAAATCTCACATGTTGGCGCCAAGGGTCACCATAAGGGTCACCTATTTAACAATGAATAATGTGTGATGTCAACTTCACGTAGGTTAAATATTTATTACATGTATCTAGCCTACCATGTAGCGTGTTCTAATAAAAGGTAGGCTGGGTTATCACCTCTTTAAAACTCTAGCTCCTAAAATCTCTCCATTTAATACAGCCCATCCAATCAAGTAACACTCCCACACACTCACACAAATACACAGCCTCTGCCAGTTGCCTTAGGCTTATCTGTGTTTCAGACTAAAAGGTTCAGAAAGTGTATCAAAAAGCCCTCATAGCCTCTTCTTTCTCTGTAATGCTACAGGGCCTTTGTGAGTTAGTCTGCGTTGTAAAAGTCTGCTCTTTTATACTACTCTTTTGTTTAATACATCCTATGCCCTACTTTTTCATTTTAGTATTTCATTACATCTTCCCCTGGGACATTATTTGACAACATTAAATACTTCTCACGCAGAATTATCCTTACAAAATAAAACGTGCATTCTGAAGGTGGAATTAACAACCAAATGTTGCAGTTGTAGTTAGATCTTTGGCTCAGCAAACTTCCTTTTTGTGTCTGTTGTGTGGTGGACCCTGACCTTATAGACGAGGCAGGGAAAAAAAAGCATGTTCTTACAAATATCCTGTGACTATTTGTAGGTGTTTATCTGTAAAAGAAAAAAAAAAAGGTCTCAATGCTAAAATCCCTTGGTGTTTTCTGTCTCTTTATGCTTTGACTTTTCCAACAGAAGCCCATAAACACTTCCCACAGATGACTGACTCACAGTGTTCTCAAGAGTGAAAAACACTGCTTGACGGAGAGTTTACTATCCTTACCTTGAGATAACAGCTCAATTTAGAATTTTTCTGCAATGGTATAACATGACCCGAAACAACCCATTTTACTCCTCAGAGGACTGAAGACTGACTGACTGTAGTCTGAGAGGCCAGGAGGAGCCAAAACAAAACAAAAAAAAGTCCTGTATCTGCAAGTTCTGTTGAGTCTGGTTTACCCCGTGTGCTTTTCAGAGAGTCCAGGACCGGTCTAAATTGTTTTTCAGCGAAATGACCTGCGCACACACTCAAACAAGCCTTTTAAAGCCATTCGAATATATTATACTATATATATAGTAGTAATAAGTGTTTGTGGTGTAAAATACCAAATACACAACTTTTTTTCAATCTCCAATTAGAAAGAAAGAGTAATAAACAATTAAGGAGGAGTAAAAGTCTATTTCTTGCAGGAATTGCTTTTTTGATTAAAACTAATACAAAATTTTACCTGGACAAAAATACAGTATGAAAAAATTTCTACTTGCGCTTAAGGTTCAACATTTATTTGTAATCATAAGCCAAGGACCGACCACCAGGGCCTGACTCTTCTTTTTTATTAGCAAATAACTGCTTACTAGCACCACTTTTATTTTCTCTTTTAGATTAGTTGTCTCACACCACTTTGTATTGTAGATGGTCTTGATGGCAAGCAAATATAAATGCACCTTGGATTTCACCGCCGTCGTTTAAATACACAAGGATCTACCGTCAAAGCTCATTAATTAATTTGAGCGTTTGCCATTTCTGCTCAGATGGACAGAAAATAAACAGCATTCAAAAATGTGATATTGTCATTGTTAATCCACAAATTTCTTGGCAGTAACTCACAGCTAACCCAGTTAGAAAGTGTAATGCCTTTAATTCTTATCCTTTTTCATTCAAACACTTATCTACATATTTGCTTCATCCTAACAAGGATATAATTTATTTGTTATAATTCTAGCTCTGACTCTTGACCATGTTCATTTTGACTTTGAATGTCTATAGAGGTTTACTGCTTGTTTTACCGTAAAGCTCACAAAATTATTCATGAAAAACAATGATAGGAAAATGCAGCTGGTTAAAGGTGGCAATATGATTTATGGGGAGTCAAGGCTTCTTTAAGGAGCAGAAGTTACTGGGATTTGAAAGGTTATTTGGTGAGTACTACTAATGTGGAAATATAATAACCAGGTGTTACTGCATTGTATTAGCAAGTTTCATGCTGTAAATGAGATTTGTGAGACTTCACCTATAAGCCAATGCTGCCAAAAGCAGTTACATAAAAGTATTTTTGTCTTTCATTCACGATTTCTGCAGCCAAGTTGGTTCCAAAGATGAAGTAGAATAAGCTCAATTAAGCAAACTATAGGTTTTATGCTGCATTAATGTGTACAGCCTGAACCAACATGGAGTAAGAAAATCTCCACATAGGGAAATAATATTTATTTCTCTTATTACAGTTAAATATAACCCGTACCTCTTTTGAAACATACAGTTCATAGTTTTTGCCTTAATAAGAAAAAAACAATCAGAAATGAGCTTTCTGGGCCTGCAGAGGCTTGTGCCTGTGTATTTTGATTGACAGCAGCTGATGCTAAACTCCACCAGTGAAACCAGTGACAAAGGAAGGAAACGGCTAACGTTAGTTTACAAAGTGTGTTACTGCATCTACTGAAAAATGCATAAAAAAAAAAAAAACAACAACAAAAAACAACTCTAGAATTTAGGACGACGGAACTTACAGGTCAAAAAATCCTAAACTAAGTTCTAGGTTTTAGCACTTGTTCATATGCTTCTCTGTTCTGCCAATTCCATTTAACAAGTCTGTTGTTAAATAAATGTTCTAAAGTCACCAGAAAACACTTTCATTTACTTTGGAATTTTAAATGATTAACATTCGAAAGCTTTGCTTCCAGCAAAGAAACAGTTTTTGACCAGCAGACAGCAAAAGTTATTAACTTTTCAACCACAGGTGTAATCAATAATTAACATACTGGTTACGTACTGTATATAATATAAGTCAAACTGTTTCCTGGGAGACGAGCTTGTTGTGTTTTTTGTGTGTGTGTGTGTGTGTGTGTGTGTGATTTGTGGCTTTGACTTTCACTTAGCCAACTTGAAATAAATTCAAACTGGACCTCCAATGCTGTACTGAGCCCTTCCATTTGGTATACAAATTTTACAGGTATTATATTTTTTTTAAAAATGTCCATGCCTTTGAATTCAAAATCAGCCGAAAATGTTGAAACCTGGTCTACTTTTAACTACAAGGAGGCTGCCTTGAAAGCCAGCAAAGAGGGGTAATTTCCAACTCATAGTAGCAACAGCACGCAGCATTGTTTATAATATTTTAGTTCCTTTGGCTTTGTTCTCCGCATTGATTTGCTCCCAGTTTTAGATCCCCATCCCCCATCATTACCCATGTTGAAAGGCAAATAACTGCGACTCGTATACTAACACCATCCAAGGCTCCGTCGTCAGCTATCCCACTGTTCATGTGAATGAAATGTGATTTCAATCAGCTCTCAAGCTGGAGTTTGAGTTCCCTTTCATTGTCATATTTATGAAAAATATAATCAAATGACTGCTGGCATGGCTAATCTTTTTTCAATCTTTTCCCTTTTTACTGTTTGCATCTGTGTGTGTGTGTGTGTGTGTGTGTGTGTGTGTGTGTATACACATCGGTTTGTACAAAGAAGGCATGCAAAAACCTGGTTGTGCTGTATTAATGTGATTTCACAAGACTTGCTCAAAGTCTGTGTGTATACTCACAGCTTCTGCTGTCTTCGTATTTATGGCCCACGGTCAAATGGAATTTCGTTTCAGTTTTCTGATTGTAATCACTTGAAAACATAGATGTTATGAAAACCCCGCCAGGGTTTCAGGTCAATATAAATATATTTTCAGCTATTTCTGCTTGTTGCTGTAGTTGTAATAAAGCTTTTGTTATAAATTTTAACAGCATACTGCCCTCCACCCAATAATACCATTTGTGTTTACCCTTTTTTTTCCTTTTTAGTAGCTTGTTATTCTAACACCAATGCTAATTACTGTCAAGTCCAAAAATAAAAGAAAATAATAACTTTTTTTTAATATAGCAGACAAAAGCCCAGACTTACTCTTTGATGTCTTTTCAAACAGACAATGACATGAAACTTGATGAACCGGCATTAGAATAATAGCAATGCATTGTATCTAGATCAACTTCTTTATATGGCCCTAATGTTAATGTGGGTTGGGGGTTTACATTTTCTAAAAAAAATGTTTAAACAGCATATTCTTAAGTGGAGAACTTTTAAAATACCTTTTCCTAATATAAGTGGCCCCATTTTGTTTATACGGTATATAAGCCAGAGGTCACTTACTGTACTCACTAATGGTGTATGTCATGATCATTACTCCTAGGTCTCACACACTCACACACACACAAACACACAGACACACACCATAAGGGCAACAAAAGCAGGCAATACAATCATGTCAGCCAAACATCACAACAGGCTACTGTTGTAAAAATAAGTTTCAGTACTAATTTTTTTGCATTATCAATACACTGGTACCAGCTGCATGTTCTCCGTCTCTTTTCACACAGCCCTGTTTTCGCCTGCTTATTGATAGTGCTGTCTGCTTAATAGTTGCTAACTTAGAAACCTCCTTCTTAGGGGTCAAAAAAGTAGTGGAGGGCGATGCACTATGGCCACAGATATGTGTATGCAGAAGGAGGTGGGCTCTTGTAGACTGTGCTGATTTGGAGAGTTGGTTTTGCACATTGTCAGAAAATAATGCTATGTGTATGTGAAATGCATTTCCCCATATGGCCGGTGGGGTGATATCAAACAACCTCAGTGTTGCTTTTTCTTTTTTTTGCCATGATGTCAACAGTAACCTCTTCCAGCGTGGTTAGGGCTTCTGTTTGTGATGTGCAAAAGCTGAGGTTCACAAGGAACAAATTCTGTTTTCAGTCACGAATGTTAGGCCCGACTGCTTTGTGACTAACCTTTAACCTTTCAGATACACACAAAGCAGAAAGAAAGTGTGTAAACAATGAAACGGATGGTGTTTGCCTGTCTATGGCTTTTCCTACACATAGTTAACAGCTAATTTATCTAAGGCCTGTCAGCAACCTCAAAGAACTGATTGAGCTGTCCATGTGTCTGAATGACCACTGATCCCCATTTGAAGATAGATTTACTCAAGATGCCTGAGGAATATCAGATATTTTCAGTTTGGTGGAAAATATCTGGACTAGATAATTGTTACTATAATTGAGGGTAAATATCTGTTTCTGTTTGTTTCAGTTTGTTCATTGTACTTGTTGTGTTGTGTGTTTGTTATTAATAATGCTATTGTTTTACATTATCTCAAAACCTTGTTGTCACTGTTTTTATAAGGTTCCATTGGAGATCAGAGAAATGAAGACCCTCTTCTTCCTTCTCCTACTCGCCTCAGGAGCCTGTGATGATGTCAAGTACATCTCCAAGAGGAACTCAGGTAGGATGAGCCGCCTTGCTGCACTTAAAGCCATGTCATTTTACAGAAAATGAGCCTCTCTCTGTGAAAGTTCCCAGGCTTTGTGCTTTTTGTCTAAACTATCTTCTTTGCTCGTGTCCTTTTCGATGCATTGATTTCTCTTTAGTTGATGCACTTGGATACGTGCACCTGCGTTGCTCTAGCCATTTCTTTTTCACAATCTTCAACTCTGCCTTTCTCAGAAAACAATCCTCTCTAAACACTCTCTCAGAGCCCAGATAGCTGCCTTTCTGTTCTTTTTTTGCCTCTCATTTTTCTGCTGAGGGTGTGTAATAGCACAGCCTGTTGGGCTGCTGCTGAGACTGTTGCTGCTGTTGTGCTCGTTTTGTATCAGCTGCCGGCTGATGACAAATTGGCTCATGGTCTTTTATTTCTCATCGATTTGTTGTGCCTCGCTGATCAGCCTGCGTTTGATTGGGCTACTACTGTTTAGCCTGTGGTCTCAGTAATGCATTATATGATATGCAAGTTTAAATAGCTGCGCCCTAAAGGTGAGCTATGAATTTTCTACTTATATTGATGGTACTACAGTTTATTTGCGTATTTGTGTTTGAATAGCATTAGTCAGAATATACATGTTGTTTTATCTACAGTTTTAAATTTAGAGCTTCTGTGATTATAAAATAGCATTTGTAATGTCATTGTTGTGCACTGCTGCCAAGTGCTAAAAGTGATATAAACAGAAAATTACTTACCGACTTTAAGCTAATCTCATTATAAAAATCCAGTTAGAATTGATTCCCCTGTAATTTAATCCTGTCTCGCTTTTTTGCTTGCTTATAAGCAAGTGAGAGTGTAGATTCTGGTGGTTTAATTGAAGAAATTTGAGGGCAGACATAACAGTCCCTGTCTAACTTTACATGATTTTTTTTTTTTTTTTTTTTACCGCCACAAAGTTTTAG
This sequence comes from Channa argus, assembly GCF_033026475.1. Taxonomy (NCBI): domain Eukaryota; kingdom Metazoa; phylum Chordata; class Actinopteri; order Anabantiformes; family Channidae; genus Channa; species Channa argus. The sequence goes on from NC_090206.1 coordinate 5,927,705, forward strand.
TGGCAGGGCTCAGTTAAAAAAACGATGTCATACACTCAGCACCAGTCAGTAGTGATTAAACATGGAACGTTGATTCTGGGAAAAACAAGACAGTTAACAGTCACAACAACTTTTGCAGGAATTAAAACATAAGGGTTTTATTCCCAGTGTTTTTTTTTTTTTTACCTAAGCAAAAGTACTTTAAAAGTACTGTACTTTGTTAAAGTTCTGTAAAAGTAAAAGTCCTGCTTTGAAAATGTATCTTAAAACATAAAAGTATTAAAAGGAAGAGTACTCAGTGCAGAAAAATGTCCCACTGTTATACTATCATTTATTATATCACTGGATTAGTATCACTTATGCATTATAGTAAATAAAGATTCTACTGTTGTAATTGAGGTTGAGCTCTTTCAATGATTATTTTTGTTATGGATTATGAATTTCAGCAAAAGGCATTATGGATGTGCTGGTTACTTTGTACATTAATCTATTGTCTGTAGATTTGTTAAATGCCATTAAAGGTACACCAAATGATTCCCCCCAAAAATCTGAAATATCTAACAGCTCAGCATGGAAGGGTTGTGTGCTCGAAGATGTGCATACATGTTTGAGGTTTTTCCTCCTATGGGGTTTTGGGATAACCAATTAATTCCACACTGTTAGTTTTAGCTTTTGGGGGGTGTTGATTGTCCTCCCTCTGCTCTCTCCTGTACTGCATGTGTGCACATGGTGTCAGTTTGGTTGCATTTTTGTAGAATACCAGTAAGTAACAAATGTTCAAGGTGACATATTCACATATTTTTATACCATGGTAAACCATTAAAGCAGTATACTACTGCGACTATTATCTTTCAGATGTGACAAAATCCACCCATATGTGTTTGAACAACCATTGGAGTCTCCAGAAAGTTACTGTTCCCAGCAAAGAAGCAGAATAACACATGCATACGTATTTAACATAGAATGCTCTCTTTGTGAAAGCTGTATCAATCTTCTTGTCTAACGCTCAGATTGAGAGTTTTTGTTTGCTGTGTGTGTGTGTGTGAGAACTCCCTGAGTGTGCTTCAGTCTATGCTCTCTGGTTGTATAGTGTCATTCTGTGTGTGAGAGAGGTGTGCGCAAAGCAATTATCTCCGATTGTGTAAACATGTGTAACATGTTTACATAACAATTAACAATTAAATATGAAATAATGTTTCCCAGAAGAAGCCAAATTGCAGACATATCAGGACCCACTGGCGATCATTTAACATACTGGTAGTTGTAAAACATGTTATGTAAAACGCATATATTAAGAATCTTGCTTGTAGGGAATTCTTGTCCTGTCTTAACCTTCTTTGAAAGAAAGTCAAAGGTCAGGGTCATTTGTAGATCAACAGCGCTGCAGCTGGCAGGGATTCGTTGTAGTGCAGAACAGTTAAGCAAATGCTTGCCAAAATATCTTCCAGGCCATGCACATAAAGTTGTCTTTCACTGCACTGATATGGAATAGAAAAATGATTCGATTTTAATTTAGCAAAATAGACAAAAAGTGACAAGTAATGATAACACAACACTTAATTTTGTTGACTTTGTTGTTTTGAGAGTAAATCCATTCTTGTATATCCGTGCGTGTGGGCTTTAGAGTGTTCACTCAACTCTTTGCTCAGTCTTTTTCTCCTTTCGAACCCTTTTCTTTGTGTGTGTCTGTCATACTCAGCATGCTGAATGTGTGGGTGAGCTGGTGGGAGTTTTTGTTTGCTGTTTGCAGTGTATGCATACCTGCAAGTGTGAATGGTCTGTTACATGCCATATTGAACAGTGACTGTGTGTGTGTGTGTGTGTGTGTGAACTCCCTGAGTGTGCTTCAGTGTATGCTCTCTGGTTGTACAGTTTCATTCTGTGTGTGAGAGAGAGGTGTGCGCAAAGCAATTATGTGATCAGAGCAGAGCCAAGCGGACATTCATGTGGGCGACCGCTATCGTCGGCCAAAGATAGACTGTTAGATCTTTTCTTTCTCTCACTGATTATGTGTGGAACTGGACACCATATGGATAGGAACTATCATTTCATCGTGTCATTCTCCCCGCTGTGCTTTGATGCAGCTCCCACTGCATGCAGCAAAAGAGGGCAGCTTGTGATGAGAAGCAGCAGAGAACATGGTTATAGAGGGGAGCAAATTATTTTTTTAACTAATCAAATCACAAATAACAAATAAATGTGATCACTATGTAAAGTGCTACAATACGATTCAATGTGCTACTATGCACTGCCACACCTGTATGAAACTTTAACACAGAGGTCAGAGGTCGGACACTGTATCCAAAAAACCTGAAGCTGGTTGGGCTTAGAGGATTTTTTTTTCCTTTTGACATTGCATCAACAGCCAAGTTTATGAGAGTTTAATGGGCATCTTTCCCGACACAGGCATGTTGACAATCACCCAGCTTGGCAGCTCAGAGACAAAGTCTGTATCATTATGATGAATGTATGTTGTTACTTGTAGTAAACAAGCTACAGCATGAAATATACATATAGCAAGTTGTACAATATGAACCAATGCGTGCTGCAAGTAAAATGTAAGACCAAAATAGAGAGAAACTAATACATTATTATGCATAGAATTTATTTTTCTCTCTTAAATTGGTGAATTTTCCTTTGGGATGAATAAAGTATCCATCCATCCATCCATCCATCCCTAGCGTTCTAATTATTTATATATGATTTGCTTGATATATTTCACCATTTTTGGTCCAGCTCCACCACATCTGATTCTAAAATTCAATCTATTCTTGTTTATCTGAAAGGCTACTCTGAGAAAATCTTTTACTTTTGTGCCAAAAATTCTGTTCAGAAGTTTTAGTCTGTGAAGCTGCACATTTTTAAAGTTCAGACACTATTGTTGTTTATTTCATCTTGGATTTATTGACAAATCAATTTTAAATGAAGGACATTAAACTTTTTAAACATTAGCTTCTCTATATCTTGTCCAAGTTTAGGATAATCCATAGAAAAATTCATAAAGATGAATGGTGTTTATTCATATTCATCAAGCTTTTTCAATGTATAGACTATTTTTGAGAGTCCTTGTGCCCATGTTCACCAAAGCAGTTCACTGAACGTAAACCCTTAACTGATTTATAACCATGTTTATATAGCAGAGGGGACCAGGGTGGTGGAGTGGTTAGCACTGCCACCTCACAGCTACAAGATCACCAGTTTAAACCTACCTGCTATCTGTGGCCTTTCAGTGAGGGCTTTGCATCTTCTCCCCATGCCTGTTTGGGTTTCTTGTCACAGTCCAAAGACATGTCTGATACATTAATTGGTGACCATTGCCAGTAGGTGTGAATGCTTGTATGTGTATGTCAGTCTGTGTTGGCCTTGAGATAGACTTGCGACTAGTCCAAGGTGCACCCAACCTCTTGCCCAGTGACAGCTGCGACAGGGTCCAGCCCCCTGTGGCCCCGAACAGGATAAGCTCTGAGATAATGGATCGATGTATTATATAGGAGAGCTACAGCAAGACCTGGCGTATTTTAAAGTAAAGGCATAATTGTATTTATGTGTAATATAAGCAGGTAGCATTCTTTTCCACTTAGTAATTTTCTTTTATATGGACTGTCTCGCTTTTTCTTTCTCTTTTTGTATCTCCCACTCACCGTTTTCAATCGGCCAACCTCTGTGTGTGTATCATAAAACAGTGGCACACATTTTAAATCTAGATGTTAAAGTTAATTTGCAGACTGCAACTATCTGAATTCCTCCTAACTAAACCCTAACTAGCACAAGCAGCAGCAAGACAGTGATGTCTATCAAGTGCTATGTGCACGTCCTCTGTGACCGCTTTAAACAACAACGACTTTCCGATTGTCCCTTCTGGGGTTGCCACTGCGGAACATGTTCCGCACGTTGATTTGGCATGAGCTTTATGCGCTTGGTGCCCCTCCAGCCACAAACCTCCCTTTTTTTTATCCGGGCTTGCGACCAGGATGGGCCATAATGGTTGGGCGGGGTAAGCTAGAAATTTCAATTGCTTTGCTTTGAAATTTAAGCTCACATGAAAATCGTATAAATTTCTAACCAAGCGATGATTGAATAGGCAGCTGCATCTCCTATTGATGTCAGACTAGCACAATGAGGTGTTGCAGTGTTGTCTGAGTCTGTTTCTACCTTTTCCTCGGTCTGATCATTAAAACAAACACACTTTCAAAATGTGCTCAAATTTTGTCTTGTGCTGCAATTATTCTCCATACAATAGCTGCTCAATGGCCATTGATAACCGACCACTACTAGATTTTCTATGCTTCACAATTAGAAGTTGTCTTTAATAAGTCAAACATTTTTTATGTATTTAAAATATTTTAGTATATCTGTATTTATAAGTCTTATTTAAAGGTTTGAACTGCAAAGAACGATGAGCTAAGACAAATAGATTCAAACCAGTTTTATCTCAGTGCACACATACAGAGCTTTTTAACCCTGCGACATAAAAATCTAGACAGTAAGTTATAAAGCAAAGTGCCAGTTTTTAAGTTGTGACATATGAAGAATTAACCGAGAGACAGGACAGGGGCATCCAGGTATGTCTTGTGGGAAAACACTGCCTGAAATATAATACCATGAATCTTGATGATGTGCAACATGTCGCCCCAATATCTCCCACAGTAGATGTTCAATTGGATTGTGATCTAGTGAATAAAAAAGCTGTGTCATTTTCGAATCCATCAAAGTTTTCAGTGCCTCTTACAGAAACCTCTGCATTGATTATCATTTGCTTGTTTTGTTAATAACTTTCTCCCCCATCTTAAGTGTTTTTATATGTGCATTTCCATTTCCAAAAGTGTATATATGCAACAGGTGTATTTGTCTTTAAGACATCACACAGAAGATTCACAGTTAAGCTAATGGTATTGAAGATTTACACAAAGACAAAGCAGTTACTTAGATTAGTTCATTTTACTCAAAATGCTAATGAGCCCGACAGTTGCTACACAGGCGACAATGCTGAAAATAATGCCTGGAAGACTTACAGACACATTGCACACACACACACACACACACACACACATTATGGACACATCAATACAGGATCACACTCACATGCTTATACCGTACACTCCCACATGCAAGCAGCCACACTCGTGGCTGCCAAAATTATTGCAGATTTATAAGTGATATGCTTTAATTGCTGATTCTACCAGAAACGGCCAAGAGTTTCAGTTTAAATTCACACACTAAATGACACATCCTTTCTTCATCATCTATCCATCTTCTCTCCAGCATTCTGTCTTTGTTGTTGTAGTCCAAGCCAGATTAGCGGCTTCATCACTCCAGACAAAACACTGACTCTTATTCAGATCTCTGCTATGCTCACACAACACCAGAGGGAGGGGGATGCAAAAAAAAAAAATAAAAATACCAGATAAGCATGACAATGCTTCTCTGTTCAAGATCTCTATGCATTTACATTTTTCAGCATATTGTCTTCATTGTTATGTAATAATTAGATATTTTTTCACGTGAATGAGATTCAACTGAAAAAACCCTTAAATTCAAATTGAATCAATTTTACTTTTTCAAGCTTGTTTATATTTGTTTGTTATTTTGTTTTATTTCTCTTGTTTGTCATATTTCTGACCTTCCTTTATTATTGCTTCAGACTTTAAAGACTTTTTTGCGCCGGCCTCCGCATAACGTGCCAGTACAGATGGTTTGTGTGTTCAGACGACTGAGTGCCAGCAAATGCCCTTGTGTGTGTGTGTGTGTGCGTGTTAGTGTTTGTGTGTTTTCTTATGCCTCTAAAACCTGAGATCAAAAAGCGATTAAATCTCGGTATAATCCAATCATGAATTAACTCCCAGCATGCAAAGAAGAGCAAAGATAAGGGTACACTACTTGTGTGTGTGTGTCATGCTTAAGTGTGACTCCATTGCTTGAGACAAAAAAGGACAAAACACACACGTGTTTCTCCTACTCACACTCACACATACGAACCCACTGCAACTGCACATTGCAGCTGATTTCGCATTAGAAAGCATTTGAAGTTGATCAGATTTTCAACGTCTGATGCTGACAAATTTTCCCCACTAAAGCGATGACGTGCTCAGTTTTCACGCTTGGGTGTGGTTGACTTTGCTGCACAATGAACCGAGTGTTAGGCTCTGTGAGACAGTGTCTGCTTTTCCATATGACTGTTTATTAACACAATTCTAGACTAAGTAATTAAAATAGTGATACATTTTCTAAAATATAGCAATAATAGCTGAACAATTAAAACTATCTAATGAGTTTGAGGTTGTTTTAGCAGAGATGTGAATGTCTTTGACATTGCTTGTGGTGTTGCTCAGAAAGCTCACTACTTAAAAACTACTTATTAAATGTTGTCAAGGATGCACAAAGTAACAGAACCAGAGAAACATTAGTTTATTACAGCAGCTGCAGTTTTGTTTGTTATGTGTCGTAACGTAATTGGTTTTTTTTTCAGTGTGCTGCTTGCATTGATCTGACCAGTTCACCAATTAGCTGTAGACCTGAAAATGACAACTTGCCAAAAAGAAATGGCTCATTATTCTTTTTGCTGTGAGATTACTACAACAGAGGTTTAAAATGTAGGTCAGGGTCAAACTAAAGATCCTGGAGGTCCGGTCCCTTGATATCCTCCTCAGTCAAGGTCCAAATTCATTTACCTGTCATAAATTTAAGGTTGGTTTATTTTAAGCTTTGGATGTATACTCACAAGAAGCCCTATGTAAAAATCTATTGGATATTCTTGGTAATTTCAAGTCTTATTTTGTAATAGTGTTTGTTATCTTTTTACAGCAAAAACACTGAAATACTTAACTTTGATTTGATTTAATACTAATAAGTAAATTAATAAATATGATGGTCGTAGTGTTTTTTGGGGGGGGGGTTGGATTACAAACTTGTCACATATTCAGGTGCAGGAAATTCATCTGATTACATTTTTACAACAACCATAGCAGACCAGGTTTCCTTTGTTTTTTGTGGTTGTTGTAGGGCTAATAAAGGCATGTTTGTGTGTCCAGCCATGTTTGAACACTTCATGTCTCAACTGTCTTGAATTCCACTGTCTCCACTGTCTATACCAATTCCTCTCGCTTGCTGCGCTACCATTCAGTTGGTTTGCTGTAAATCCGTGTCTTGGGAGTAGATTCTAGGGCAAGTGAAATGTGTTTGTCTTTTTTAATCCAGTTACAAATACCTACTAATGAGTCTTAGGAAATGGCTGCTTTCATGACCGACACTTCAAACAGAGCATCTGCATAGCTATGTGATGCCTGCTACAAATTATACCAACAAAATAAAACTTATTTTGTATTCGGAAACACTATTCGGTCATAATAGAGGCCTCTTTGGGTCCAGATTCAGACCAGAGTCTGCCACGTGGTGACCACTGATCTAGAGTTTAGGGCTTGTAAACCATTCCATGGCTTCACACACTTGTGAGAATAAATTACAAGACATCACAGTCAGACTATTTGCTCACTATGAAGGACTAATGAGCAGCAAAAGTGCTCTGGAACCTAACTCTCTGAAAACTTTTTTTCTGCACAAGGTGTCATGATTTTGCAAATTGAGTTATTTGGATATATTTGAATCAGAATCAGAAATACTTTACTAATCCCGGAGGGCAAATCGCTTAAATAAAGACAAATGTCTGACTTGTGCCTGGTTTATCTTTTGTGCTTAGACGTTTCGCAGACTTAAATGTTACATATCCCACTTGCACTTCAACTACAAAAGTAGAGATGCTGGATTAAAACCTGAATGTACAAAATGTGATGTGTGATGCCATCATTTTACCAACTATGTGTGTGTGTGTATACACTGCATCTACAAAGGGACAAATTTAGCATAAAACTCTTATGGCCTTCGCTGATAAGTCATCCACTTGACTTTTCTTCACTTAGCTTTCAGATGTGCTGCATGTGTGTCCGTTTTCTGCTGACAACCACAACATTCTCTCTCACACACTTCCTTTTATCTCCTTTTACACCGAACAGGCTGTTTGGAAGGCTGCACCTTGCATGTGCATGCTTCAGCTTGCTGTGATGGAACATGACTGTGCAACTATTTCAGAATTAGCAAAGACCCCTTTACAAACCCCCATAAATTGCCCCTGCTTTTATGTGTGTCATTCTAGGTGGTCGAACACTGTAAAAAGTAGTGAGTTGATTAAAAAAAGGTCACTCGACATATAAAAAATAGCAGACATAATATCATATTGCCCTACACTGCACTGTTGACATAACATGATTAATGACAATGAATAGTTTGCAACTTAAGCTGGTGCATGAGATTCAAAGTCAATCCACTCTGCTCCATCCAGGTGTCTTTCTTAAATATCAAACAAACGAGAATACTGCAAAACTTGCTAATCAAGCAGAAAGTATCGAAATTCTCTAATTGGTTAAAAGGGGCATCCTAAAAAAAGGGCTCATCTCTGCACTCCTTCTAGTGTTGTTCTATGATGCTGACTTCACAGATGCTTTTAACAGCACCTCTTGATAATATAAGATTCAGAGGAAATTTCTACAAAAAAGAAAACAAACAAAAAAAACATATATGACATAGAAAACTCGATAAGCACAACATTACACGATAATCAACATGTGTAATGTAGTCTATGGCTAACAGAACACCTTTGGGCCAACCTTTGTGTCTCTAGACTTGTCTCTCTGTATGTCTGTCTGTGTGCATTCTGTGGCACAACACTACCAGCAGGATGGGAGAAAAGCCAACACACAGGAATAATTTGAGATTAAATTCATCAGTCAATGGGACACAGTATGATAAGTTGACAGTAGTCTGGAATAATAAGTCTGTCAACTAAAGCTAGACCCAATAAGAGCTCAGCATTTCTTTTAAGAAAAGAATTAAACAAACACTGATTCATCTGCTCTCTATGATTGAAGCAGATTGTTGCCATTGACATTGTTGAGGAACGTACTTGTCAAAAGTACATCACATATTACTTATTACTGTTTATTAAAAGTATATAAATAAAGCTAAATTGAATTAGGTCAAGTTACAATAATTACTTTCAAATACAAAAACATTACTTTTTAATTACTTTTGCAAAACTTCTCCATGAACTAACACTTAGTCTTATCTAAATTTAAATTATGAAGGCACAGTTATAATACTTGCCAAATACCACCTACAGATCTCTGATGTATCTGCTGCCTTTCATGACTGGTCAACCACATTGAAAGATTTATTTTCATCATTTACTATGGCCGTGGCCCACTGTCCAAAAACGTTAGGTTAATTGGTGATTTTAAAATTGCTAGTATGTGTGAATGTGTGTGTGAATGATTGTCTGTCTGTGTATGGTTGTCTCTCTGTGGCCCTGAGATAGACTGGCGACCTGTCCCGGGTGTACCCCACCTCTTGCCTGGTGACAGCTGGGATACGCTCCGGCCAGCAAAGAAAAAGCTCACAAAAATAGTTTATCAGCACACATGTTGAACATGTAAAACTCTCTGAAAAAGTTGTAGAGGAGTCAATTTAGCTACTGCATTGTCTTTGTGGAAGATACTGCTGTTGAAGCGTGTCACGCAGAGGCGTTTCTGTACTAAGGTTATAGCTTTATTGATACAGATCTGATGAATAAATAAGACACTCTTGTTAGTAGAATACAACAGAACTCAGCAGCTTTAAACATTATGGCCTCCAAGAAGATTAGGTGAATCAGCACATGTAAAAAAGTTATTAAAAAGTTATAATATTGACAATGGCCAATATTATAATCTTTATGAAGTAAGGATCTATTAGAGTGGATTAGGTTCCACTATATGTACCCAACTGAGTGTGTGTATTTAATGATTTAAAAACACAGTGAAGTACTTTAATTCTTGTATCTGGTCTAAGAAATGACTACAATAGAAATGTATTCTTATCTGGTTCTGAATTTATTGAGTTTTCTCAATGCTAATTATTTGAAATTTAATTTTTAAATTACTAATAAACATATTTTCAATATTAATCAAATGTGTGACACAAAAAGAGAGAGTGAAAAGAAACTCTTTGGCCTCCCTGCTCTTTCAAGATCCACATTGGAATTGGCCATTGACAAACCCGTATTGCTCAAATTGGTGGGTTTTTTTTTTTCCCTTTTGTATCTTCTAGTTGAAATCTTCTTGTCATTTTAAAGAAATCAATTACATCGTATTTCTGAATCATGGTATTCAGGAGCAGTGTAGTTTACATGTGTAAGGTTCCACATAAAAACATTAAATTGGGTATCTTTACATTTATCAAACATGTCACATGAAAATACTCTATATGTGCTATCTATATGCAACTTAGCTAAATGTCCTGCTTTATGAATTTTTATCGTAACTATACAAATAACAAAAAACGAAACTATACAAATTTTATTCTTTAACAGAGAAGTTTAAAATACTACTGCAATCCATTGTCATATTAAAGCTTAATCTCACATGAGCACCCTGATACATGGGTGATATGTCTTCGTTTATATTTTGCATGCATATTACCTAATGTCACCACACTAATGCGGATTGTGAGATAAGGCAATGCCACCTGGAATAACAATTTTTGAGCCTTAGCAGGTGCAGTGTAGGAGGCGTAGCTGACTTGGCAAGACTAGCTTCACTTGCAACTGCATCCAAAAACGAATAAAGAAATTAAATCCAGTCGAATTCTGTGGATCGGAGGTTTTTAAAACATTTTAATAGCAATATAGAGGAACATATTTAATCTTACTTAGTTGTTTATGGAACACTTTGAGTTTCCCCAGGCAGAGATAGAACATGTTTGTTGGGAAAGGGACATTAGCAACACCTTGATGAACATGCTGCTATTGAAACCTACAAAAAAGTGGAGGATAATGTGCGATTTATATTGGCACCACAAAATATTTGCCTATGTTTGTGAGCAGTAGGAATGGACTTTATGGTGAACCAGTGTAGTTTTAACTGGCAAAACATCATATTTACATTAAGTTAAATATGTAATTTAGAGGGAAAATTACAAGTGCTATTAGGACCAAATTTGGCATTTTTGTTTCACTTTATAAAAAACATGCCTTTCTATTGACTATATTTACTTATCCTTTGGAGAGTTTGGGTAGGTCTGAAGCTGATCCAAGTTAAAAATTGTTGAAATTGCTGAAAAATATGTTTTAACATGTATCTTTAGGAAATGTTTAACTCGCAGTATTAGAGAGTTAGAATAACATATAATCACACACAACCAATCTATTTATATAAAATGTGCATACATTGTGACCACTGACACATAACTTGGATAACGTTGATTATCTCATTATAATGGCATCTGGATGTGGCCGACATATATTAGGTTGCAAGTAAACATTTTGTCCATCAAGTTGATGTTCAGAAAACATGGGCAAGTTTAAGGATTTAACCAACTTTGACAATGGCCAAATTGTGTTTGCTAGATTACTGGGTAGCAGTTCCGAAACTACAGTTCTTGTGAGATGTTTTGGGTCTGCAGCAGTCAGGACTTACTAAAGGTGGTCTAATAAAGGACATTCGGGGAAGCAACAAAAGGGTAATTGGCAGCCAGGGGTCAATAATGCTTGTGGGGAGTGAACGCTTGGCTGTGTAGTGCAATCCAGTAGTAGAGCTACTGTAGCTCAAATTGCTGAAAAGGTTAATGCTGGTTCCAATAGCAAGATGTCAGAACACACAGTGGATGGCAGCTTGTTGCTTATGAGGCATTCATAGTTGCAGACCGATCAGAGTACCAATGCTGACCCATGTCCACCCCCAAATTGCCTATAATGGAAATGTAGGCATCAGAGCTGGACCATGGAGGTGGACCATGGAGGTGGACCATGGAGCAATGAAAGAAGATGGCCTGGTTTTAATGAGTCATATTTTCTTTAAAATCTTGTAAATGGTCCGATGCATGTGCGTTGCTTATCTGGGGAAGAGATCGCCCCGGGATGTGGTGTGATGGTTTGGGTTGTGTTCAGCAATGCTCAAGAGAAATGGTACTTTTTACAAAGTAAAGGGGGTCTGAATACTTTTTGAATGTACTGGATACTATATGGGGGCCCTGGTGGCTGTACGAGTAAAGCATTGGGTTGGGACGCAGCAGGCTGTGGCATAGAATTCCACCACATCCTGGTGTGGCCCTGCCACCAAGGGCCCGAGCCCGGACAAAATGGGAGGGTTGCGGCAGTAAGGGCATCTGGCGTAAAAGCTCATGCCAAATCAACATGCGGAACATGTTCCGCTTCGGCGATACCTCAGGGGACAAGCCGAAAGCCGTTGAAAGTCTTTCTAATAACATAAAGTCACACCGATTATGGCCTGACTTCATCATTGTGTATATTGCTATATACTGAGTGCATGAAAAAACATGATCAAGTGAATTTGAACAATTACTTGTCCACTTGCATGTCTACTAAGGTGTGTGTGTGTGTGTGTGTGTGTGTGTGTGTGTGTGTGTGTGCATTTAACAGTAATGGATTTGGACAGGGGGCTCGGGGGAAAAGGACTATATGCAGCCTTACTCCTTTATACACACGCACACACACACATATTCAGGCACATGCACATTCAGACACATGCACATACTAACAGAATGAGCAGTAAGATGCAAGCATGCACAAATACACTACCAGTGCCACACCAACAAATGAATACACACACACACACACACACACACACACACACACACACACACACACACACACACACACACAGTATATGGTATCAGTCATTGCTGTCAGAAATGTTGTCTTAAAAAACATTTTCTTCTCTTTATTAAATATTTTTTCCTCATGTATTTTATATTTAATTAGTGATGTCTGTGCTGTTAAGTAAATCCCTCTCTCTCGCCATCGCTCTCTATCTCACGTTTGGTAGGTTAGCGTCATACACACAAACACACACACACATACACACATGCTTTCCATGTAGGTCCCCTCTATCTCTCTGCCTTCATCTTAGTCTATTTTGCAGTGAACAGCATAAATTTATTATACTGTAATGTGATGAATTATTAAACACAACCACACAGATGGACACATCCTGTATGCACATATATGTACATTAAGTGCCATGCTGACATGTAAAACATACATAAGCTTAATGTATAAATATGTTCAAAAAAACAAACATCACACTAACTCTATATGAATATAACACAGTACTATTTACACACAAGTGGAAATACTCAAATATAATAGAAGAAGAATGGAAGGGAAGATAAGCGTGTAAGGCAGGATTTAGTCACAAAGACACGGCCCACACTTTTGCCCAGCCACAAAGTCCCATCCAGATTAGTGATGCTAGGTTGTGTGTGAGCTAAATCTGAACAGCCTTTTCTATGTTTGCTGAACTTCCATGCTGTTTTGATCTTACATTACAATACTAACGAGCACAAACAGTATAATCCCTCTTGATCCCAAAGACTAACTCAGAGCATCAGAAATAGGTTTAATACATAGTAGGTTTTCACATAAAAGGAATTTGCCTTGTTCTGCTAAAATGGTTCTAATACACAAAATGAAACAAACTCTAAAGAACCACAATTGTCATAGACATAGTAGAGATAAGAAAAAGATTCAAAAAGTATATGTCTGAGTTTAAATTAATCAAAAAAGGGAAAAATGAGTTGGTCAACCATCAGTTTGTACTTTTACATTTAAAAATCTATGTAATAGCAACAAGATTTGTCCTTCTTTAGTAGCAGATAATTTACCACTTCATGTATCTTTCAGTTTTCCCACAAGAATAACAAATCAAAGCATTTTGACTTTGTTTTTTTCACGTTTTAGGTTCCAGGAGGCTTCTAGTCATTTAACATGCTGGACAGGAGCCTTTGTGACCCAATGAAGGGGACAAAGTGAATCCCATTGGCTTTTTATGAAATTCCTGTTGTCACACATCAGCTAATGATAAAATTAAAAGCAATGAAACTTATCCAACGTACAGACCTGAAATCAGACAAAACTGTATGGATCATCATACAAAGGTTTACTAGCTACAGCACATTCACAGTCAAGCCCGTAAAACATTGGCTTATGGTTCTCCTGAAAGATTGAGATGGTCCCCCAATGAAATACGAGAGAGTATGTCGTTTCTATAGGCTGCAAAACAATGTATTACCGCTTGGCAATACCTAGCAGTTGTAGTTAAGCTGAGACAACGTTTTAGAGTTTAGAGCCTTCGAGCTTTATTAGCAGCAGCTTGGAATGAAAGGATCACAAAACACAAGACTGGGTTTCAAGTCCAGTGTGACTATTGCAAGTGAAATCAGTACTTTCTCATCACGTTGCGGGTCCCACAACACAACACAAAAGAAGTACTCCTTATTAGGGCAGACTGCAACTTCTTTACTAACCCTAATATAACCTACCCCTGAAAATGTTGTGCTTAACACTAACCAAATTGCTGCAAAGAGTCTGTAAAACATAAAGGAGTGTGAAACTGTTGCAATGTTTGGTCCCATTGTAAGTAACAGTATCTGCTAGTTTGTAGTATGATTTGAAAACAGCCTCCCTACATGGCAGTGCCCTACAAGACACCATCTCACCATGACAGTCTCTGCTGTGGGTTATTTGGATGAATCTGTTGAATCTCTAAGGGACTCAAGTGACAAAGTCTCAACCACTGATACTTTGAGTTATGAAATGTAAGACCCTACGGATACGGATTTTGTTTCAAAGACAGGTAACATGATGTCTTGTGGATAGATATCGTAAAGAGAGATCCACACAGTTTTGACAGGACTTTTAGCTGCCCCTGATGCACGTGGAACCTCAGGCACCGCTATATCCAGTGACAAAGAGTGGGCAGATTTATGACCTTTTAGTATCTTCTATTCATGTTGATGAAGTTCCATTCTGGAAGGTTTTGGAGAGCATTTCAATGATGAATACTCAGACCCTCAGACATCTCTGAGGCACAATCGCATGCTGAAATTTCAAGATATGCAGATTTAGATGCTGATAGTGACTGTGAGAGTTCTTTTGTGACCAGAGATCTAGTCCATTCAATTCCGTCAATTCCAATGGCAGACACATCAAATTATTATGGACCTTAAGGGGTCACTAAGCTACATTACAAAGTAGGAGACTCCTAAACCTACTAATGAAGAAACAGATGTTGCTGCAAGGCCTGTCTTGTAAAAATGTATTTTAGGTGATGAGGTGTTGGTAACATAAATGTGGCATTATGATGAAGTTGTTCAAGTTATTCAACCTTTAACACAAGACAAGTAAGGGCTGACTGCAAAAATGGCACATGTTCAAAACATCTGAATATTTAGACTTGATTGCAGGGGTTATTATCTATTAATCACGATGTAAAGAATGAAAGTCGTAATAACTTCAATTAGAATTCTACATGTTTTTTGTTTATATGACGATACAATAATGGCTCCACAATGTTTGCTTTGTGAGATTATAGACATAATAAACAGCTAGTTTAGAGCAGGTTTCTTGGTAATGCTCTGCACATTACACTGTAATGTCTCCAGTCCACCTACAGCCATCTAGCCCACCCCAAACTCTAATAACAAGCACAGAGAAACAACATGGAGAACAGTGTCTTAACCAGTGTTTAATTAGAGGAATAGACACAAAGAGAAAGTCGAGGGTAAGAAAAGATTGAGGAAATGAAATAGAAAGAAAAGATGAGAAAGAAAAGACGACAGAGTGGGGGGTGTGGAAGAACAGAAACATGAGAGAAAGACACGAGAGAGAAAGAAAAAAAATCTAACACACAGTCCTTGCTGTCAGCCAGTGTGTAATTAAGTTCTGCACTCTGTCACCATCGCTCTGTAGAACTGGTAATTTAACTGGGCCTGAGCCAGGAGAGCAGATCAGAGGAGGGGAGAGTGGGGGCAGGGGAAGGGGGGAACGAGAATAGGGGAGGGGAGGGGGGGGGAGAGAAGGAGGAGAGAGTTTAAGGGAGTTATTGGGAGAAGATGATTTAAAATGAAATAATCAGGAAGAGAAGAAAGGGAATAGAAAAGAGAAACAGAGCAAGGAGGTGCAGAAGAGAGAAAAGGGAAAAAAAAGATGACAGGAAGGGAAAGCGAAGTGGCCAATGGGGAAATGAGTAAAAAAGCAGCATATATTTAAATAGAAAGCCACATTTTCCAGCTGGCTGGAATAAAGTGAGTCTCAAAGGTGTCACTTCACTGTTAACATTCATTTAACATTCAACGTGTTGTCAGGTTAGACAGTTTAGTGACTACCATATGGAATTAAAGTATTACATCATTTAAGTGGACAAAGCAATATTTAAAATGTCTACACACCTTTGGCCAGGGACCTTATCACCCTCTTTAATTATTTGTCTCTTGCTTAGAGGTGCAAACTTACATATTAACATGTCTTCACATAGTTTAGTAACATCACATGCAATATTTTCCACAATTTAAGCCCGATGAATATTGTCGTGTTGAAATATGCCTGTGTCATCAGGGAAGAAATAAAATCTATTGATGAAACAACCTGGTCACTCAGGTACAGGTACTACATTCAGGTAGTCATCTATTCATTTAATCAATCAGTTCTGAATCTCATGTAACCAGCTGAGACATGTTAATCACTGTCAATAACATTTGTGCTTAGACCCCATATCAATGTATCACAATCTCGATCAGGATAATTTGTTGAAAGAGTGTCCAAACCCAAAGATGCAAACCTCTGTTTTACGCAGAACAATAACAAATAGTGTACAAATACTGCATTACAACTAGCAGTACGGTTGGGATTAGGAACAAAGATACCAGGGTTGGGTTTAGGCACTAAATAAATAAGGTTAGTGAAATGGTTTGCATTAGAATCACATCATCAGTCATTTTGTGGGTCTTAATACTAGGGGGCAGTATGTTACCTTCCACCATTAGAAGTGGCCATGTGGTAATATGCTGTACTAATAATGTTCAATCAATCCACATAGTCATGTTTTACAGGAGGACAGTCTCCAACATCCAATGCAGATGAAAACAGTCGAAGTCAAAGACGTCTTTGGCTTTAATTACTTAATCATGTACACTCATGTACCGGACATTTTTTAATATAGAGCTCATAGAAGTCTAAACGATAATAAACATCAAATACAGACAAAGAAAAGAATTTCAACAAACATTTACTTGTTGTAAAGGAAGAAATTACTGTACTCTGAAGCAGTCCACCATAATCACAACACCACACTCAGAAAGAAAATGGTGCAATCCAGCTATTGTCCAAACAGAGGTTCATATCAGAACACGTATAACAGGAGATAATGAGCTGTATGCTTATTTTTGTTGTCCCATTTGTCTTCATTCCAGCAATAATTTCATAGTTTGTTGATGCAGTAATGGGTTAGCGGCATAAAACCGATCACTATAATAGACTGTCCAGTGAGAACCAAATATAAGACACTTGAAGCAATGTAATTGGGAACGGCATAAAAATAACAAAAACAGAGAAATGAATACAAACAGGAACAGAGATGGGAGAGCACATAAATGAGAATGGGAGTTAGGCAGGGAGCTGTAGTTTAGGAAAAGAGTGATGCTAGTCTATGGGGACAAGACAGAGAGAGAAGAGTGGGATGTTAAAATAGTGAGCAAGATGTGACGCTGTTGAACCCACTACCACTTCTTTGACCTTGCGTGTGTGAGTGTGTGCATTTGTTTGCATTGATAAAAATACAGTGGGGGAATAGTATGCGTGGCAGATTTACTCCATGGGGAGTCTAAATGGATGAATGCACAAGTGGGTCCCGCTGCGTGTGTGTGTGTGCGTGAAATTAAGTGCGAAAGCATTTGACTGAAGGACAACTAAAGGATAGTGTGTGTGTCTGCGAGTTGCTGTGTAGCTACGTATTGATATTGTAATTACCAGTGAATAATGCTGTGCCATACATTGAGTACGTGTGTACACTGAGGCATGCACGTGTGTGTTTGCATGTGTGTGTGTGTGTAAATGTGTGCGTCGTGTATTCGCTAGGGGAGACTTGCCATTGACATTCCAATTAGCTCGAATGATATACCCTCCCTATTAAGATCCAAGCGGAGCTTTAGATGATTGCAGTTGAGCCTTTGCTGCCGTGCTCACTGACCACCATGTTGGCTCCATTGCTCCGTGCTATGTGACTGATACACTGTAAACTCAGCACAAAGTCACCTGCTTTGGATGTGGTTAGGGTCAGGAGGTCCCTGGGCAAAACACTGAACAACCAACTAATTGTATTTGGTCTTTGTCATCGGATGATGATTTGTCACCCACCTGTCCACCTTTCAAAGACTTTAATGACGTATATTAGAGTTGTCAAACGCCACTCTGGCAGTAATATTTACTGTTCTGGCAGTGGGTAGTAGGTGACTGAGCAGACCATAAATATGGCCTGATAATGAGTTGCCATTCAGTGCCGTACCTACACTTTATTTTTTATAAATGAGGCAGTGTATTTACTTACCAACAATCATATTTTACAATTTAAATTACATTTTTATGAGCTTTTCGGCTTTACAAGCAGTAAGATTTAAACTCTCACAAAAGTTGAGGTAGCAAGTCAAATTTCTGCCCTGTCTGCATATTTAACCCACACAAAGTAAATATATTACACGATGTACAGTAATGGAATAATTCTGGTCTATTGTGATACATTTTTACCAATTTCAGCAAACTCTGCAACATTTCTTGACACATATTTTAGTATGTATCTGATGTTTTCCCTCTCCCCTGTGTTATCCTGTCTTTGCCCTCCCACTCGTTTTTTTCTCCCCTTGTTCATTTACAATAGAACTTGACAGGGAATCATTAGCTGCATAATGAAAAGCAGCAGACCAGTAATATATACCGTCACTGTCTATTACAGCCTCCTTAGCCTAAAGACCTTGAGTGTAAATGAGGCCGTATTATGTTCCGTTAAAGTCTGAGTGGTGGGTGAAAGTGGCTTCAAAATGCTTTTAGAATCAGCCTAGTATGCTAACACCTAAAAGGAATTTGCTGATGGTCGTTGGCACATCTTTTAGGACAAAATGCAGTAGGCAGTGTTGTTGCCTCGGTAGTATGGGGTGAAAAAGCTGCGTAATATATGATTTAGTGTGAGCAAATAGCTGACAAAGTTTTGCAGCGTTTTTACGCTAATGACAGATTCTAAGACATTAGTTTGTTTCAATTGTTTAAATAAGTAAATATGAGTATTTTGTTCATTAGGTTTCGGGTATCATCTGTAAAACATTGTTTAGCATGAACACCGGGCTTCCACAAGAAGACTCACCTCACATTTGGCAAAAACTGCGTATTAAGAACTGACACGTCCTTGGTATTTAAGTGTGTTGTAAGTCTTTTTTTAATTGTCAAAGTCCTTCATTATCAGATTACTTGAGTATGTCTTGAGTTCAAGATAAGACCTGAGTCCACACCCCTTGTATAAAGCGTGCGACTACAAGGAATAGCAGTGAAGTATAGAAACTGCTGTGCCAAGCGCCAAGTTATCTCAAGCAACTTTTGCCACACACAGCATTTCACTTCCACCTGCCAATTCTGAATTAAGCCCCAGGGCAAAGGTCTTCGTTTATTTTATTATTGTATTTAGTGTTCTACATTTAGGGGAAAAAGCATTCAAGTCGGACACTTTTTGAGACAACCTCCTTATGCAGATGTTCTCTGACTGATTACAGTTATAGACTGTATTCAGTGATTGTGGTTGTATCTAGATACACTTGACTTTTACACATTAGTACTACAGCCATACTTGATGTCTGACTAACTCTGGTTGTATTTTTGCTGATCCAGGTGTTTAATTTGTAATGTTTTCTTTCGAGGGGTTTGTACTGTTAAGTATTTTTATGCTTGTACTGTCCTTGGGGTAGAAAAGCAGATAACTTTTCACAGCTGTTGGAGATTGAAACTGTAATAGAGATAACAAAAAAAAAACTATCATGTTCACTGTAGTTGAATACACATCCACATAGATACAAGGGCTGCTGTGTGTGTGTGTGTGTGTGTGTGTGTGTGTGTGTGTGTGTGTGTGTGTGTGTGTGTGTTTGTGGGTGTGTCTGTGCTCGCACACCAAGCTGACTAAACTGGTAGCTAGAGAAAGAAAGTTTGAAAAGCTATTAGCTGAAATGTGATTTTAGTGTCTCCGTAGATGCTGCAATCTTTCTGGCTTGTCTATTCACACATGTACACATGAACACACCCATGCTCATGTGCACAAACAAAATCAATTTCTTGCCTCTGTCGCTGTATTAGAGTGCTGTTATTGAAGAGCAGATGGGCTGGGGGAAAGGTGGAAAAGAATAAAGTGAGAGAGAACACTAAGATCAGATGTAACGGAGTAAGAAAAGTCTAGACATTGGTTATAATTTTGGGACTATCCTACAAAATTAACAATACTTATTGTACACAAGCCTAAGCTGCAGAACATTGTCACTGACATTGCAGATACTGTTTTCTGAAGTAGAGGCCAAATAGGGGAAAAAAAAACAATCTAGGAACACAGTTGTTTTCAGTCAGCCAATTTGGAGGCTGGACAGATTTTACTCAAAAAAAGATAACAAAATGTTAAATGTCAATGCCCCAAAAATACCCAAGAGTCATCAGCATGGAGTGTTTTATAGTGTATGTGGAGGGAACTATTCTTGATGCTGGTAAAAGAGCCAAGTTCAAGAGCTAAATTCAGCTTGAGCAGCTGGAAGTGAAGCTCTCCACTCCTCCATACTTGAACGTTATGAAACTTTGTCATTGTGCAATAGACTAAAAATAAATGTCTACAAAATCCACTCTGTATCCAGCACCTCAATACATAGTTGTGAATATTAAACTAAAAACTTTTAACTTTACTAGCAACTTTAATCTTTGAGAACTGTGAATAAAAGTAACTAGTTGGTTCTAATTTAAAGCTTATTAAATTTGCCCTATGATATAACAGCAAAGCAAACAATTAATACCTTAAGTACCTTAAGAGACTAAAGGCCTTCATTCTGACTTCCCTTTGTGTACTTTCATTCCAAGGCAGAATCCTTTTGAGTTTTTTTTTTATTTTCAAGTTCCCCTTCAAAACAAAGCTACAAAGGATAATGTGACATTTATGTAACAGTGCTATGCATCATGACTTGTTTGCAGTATCTGGAACGATTCATCATGGGAACACCTTGGAATATCTCCATAACACAGCCAACAGGTTCTCATCACACAGCTTCAGATAATGACGCTGATCATGATAATGGTATTTAACAGAGAGTATCACTGCGCCCTTCTACTCATTGATAACGCACAAAATGCAGGGTTAGGACTAAGTGGTATAAGGCTAAGTGAGAGAATTGGGCCCTTAACGACTTCCCAGTTTGTGCATTCAGTAAGCAAACGTTCCCAAATATCCAGGTTATGCAGCACCTTAACAATGCTGTGAGTGTGTGTGTGTGTGGATGTAACAGATTTTTCAGCTTTGTGTATGGGGACTCTCTTGAAAAACAGAATCCACCTCAAGAGCTTTAATCTCTAATTAAATTTGACTAGTTGAATCGTGATTCCTACTACTGTATTTTGAGCATTCAAAGATATAAACAATTGTGTAGTTTCTACTTTGACCAAATTACACATACAGTAGATAATCAAATAGGATGATGTCTCTCCCATTAGTTCAAGACAAAGTAGACATTTTACTCCAGTTATTGTACAAGTATAGTTCTACAGCAGTTCTATCTTGCAAGTAGCACCGATTTTCCATTGATTTTTGAATGTGCACTTCCTTCCACTTGACATGACAGAGGGAGCCATCTAATGATACATATCCCACAGCCATTGCTCAGGTGTGTTTTCTAATTGGAGACATCAATTTGAAGCTGTGTGATCTATGCGCAGCAAATCAGTAACTTCCTGCGATCTGGGATTTCTGGTAGTTCAGGCTGGGTCAATTTCATTTCCATATTAGTTCCATCCTATTGCATTAGTTTCCTCCCAGATTGATGAACTTATGTCATCAATATTATCATTAAGCTATATTATCAGATGTATTTGTAGGCAGCTTTCCCCACACACACACATTAACTAAGAGTTGCACATTTGCATTTTTGGCTTGTACTTGTCCTTCCAGCCAAGTCGTGACTTCCACTCCTGTCTTAAAAGAAGAGCTTCTTTGATTCACTGCAGTTTAAGCTTTTAAACCTGCCTGCATTTAGCTCAAGTAGCAGTTTATGAGAATTACTGCTATCTACGAGTGGGGTGAGTGTGTTTCTCTTGGTGTGTGTTTGTGTGTATTTCGCTCGTTGCTGGCTATTTTCTCCTCCTGTGTGTCAGGCCCTTCCAGGCACCATCAGACTGTTGCTGGTCTTCAGTTCTGATTACACACTTCCTTAATCAAGGCTTCAGATGCTCTTTGAACCACTTCCTCCTTCCTGGGGCAACACATGCGCACACACACACACACACACACACATCCTCACACACACACAGCCAGTTGACAAGGCCATTTCTTAGCAAGGTACTTGGCATTTTAAGTTAAATCTAGAAAAGAGAAGTTCTTACTGGCTGGCAGCTGAAGTAAACATACAAATACATACATGCCCCATATACATAGTTTACACATAAATTATGTACATGCATTATGACACATAAACATGTATAAGTAATGCTCACACAACTGCACAGATGGCACACACACATTTATAAAATGTATGTAGTGAATCAAAGTTGAAATAATGAATGTTTTTTTAATAAGCAATGAATTAAATGTTTAAATTTCAGTTAGATTTCAGTTCACTGCTCGGTCCACAGCTTTTGTCTTTTGTTTAATTCTTATCAGGTGACTCCTGAAGAGACAAGGCGAAAGCCGTTAATCTATTCTCACCAACATTGTTCTAAAGCGCTGAAGACAACAAAAACTCAGATTAACCCAATGTACACTTCACACTTAGCACTACAACAGCCAGACAAAAGCAGCTAGTGAACATAGCCATGCACTGAATAAAGAGACAGATATTTTTCTGACAAGTTAGTGAGATCAAATCGGAGCTAAAGAAGAGAGACTTTTATTTTGTCAGGTTGCCAGACAACTAGTTTGAAATAAAAGCTAATGTTCCTCTTTACGGTATATGCTGGGTGTGAAAATAAACAACTGTTTATTTATTAATACCCGTTAATAATGTCATGTTATGTAATAACTTATTGGTCAATCAAGAAATCCATCAATATGGGTTTAACACATAAACGACATGTACAGTCAAACAAAGTTCAAATTAGGGCTGTTAAGGTTAACATGATAATAACGAGAATCCCTTTCAACATATTTAGCGTTCTTCTTCTTCTTCTTCTTCTTCTTCTTCTTCTTCTTCTTCTTATTATTATTATTATTATTATTTATTAACACTAATTCACATGTTAATTTATTGTATTGTTTTCAGGTTCTATAATTCTAATATGGGTCCACAGTGCAAGCATTTCACTCACAAATGTGATTAAATGTGGAAACATATTTGAGCACACAGGTGTGAGTGACTCAGAGTAGATAAGCAGACAGATTGTCAGCGTTTTATTCAAAGAGTGCTCTGAGTGACGGTAGTGGAGGCGAAATCATAGTTTTGGTGTTTACGATGCATTGTCTCTCTCTCTGACTGTGAGTGGGGCTTAGCTCCTCCACACAGAGTGGAGTAAATTCTGAGTAGAAGAAACATGATTCATTTGTGAACATTGACAAAAAACTATTAAGTATTTTTGTGCAAATAAACATTTTAATTGAGTGCATATGCTAATTCAAGTAAGTTTGAAGCAACAAATATTCTTATCACTGTTTAACTTTTTTGTCCATAAAATGTTTGAACATTTCTTATTGCTCAATGTAACAGCTTTAGATATTATTGTCTGTACAACCAACAATTTGAAAATCAAATATATATTCTTCATTATAAAAGCATAAAATCTTCTTGTTTGAAAAGCTGAAAACAGCTAATATTTTGTATTTTGCAGTTGTGTGAAGGTCTCCAGTTTCACTTCTGCCTCTGGACTTTTATTTTGAAATGATCACTTCCTTTTCTACCCTCCTGCAGTTCTACCCTTTCTCTGCTCCCTTGGATACCCTCCATTCTGTGCCCTTCGGTTTCCGGTTCTCAGGATTCTGACTTTGTTTTTAGATATCGAATTGTGATCGGGCTCTTGGATCACTGGACTCCACAGTTTGTTGTCCTATTCCTTGTCCTCGACACCACAGTTTTTCCCCTCCCCTCTCTACCGGACCACGTGGTGGATGCCAACCACTGCCTTCTCTTTCCAGCTCCCTTCACCTGGAGCCTACGGCAGTATATTCTGAGTAATATCTGCCATCTTGCATTCCTTAACCGTATCGCACAGAACTGCTACTAGCTCACCTCTCCTGTCTTCCCAGATCCCAGTTGAGCATCTTCCCCACCTGATGACCTTCTACACCCCTTGCACTAATTTTCTAAATAAACGGTTTAAAACCTGTCTGGAGCTCTGGTCATTTAACTGGATCATTTTTATTTAGTCTGGTGTGCATAAGCACACGTTCACAAGTTCTGAAACCCCAATTCCAAAAAAGTTGTGAGGATGTGTAAAATGTAAATAAAAAAAAAATGCAAGGATTTGCAGACATTTTTCCATTTTTATTGGAAAGTATTAGCTCATTTGGAATTTGAGGGCAGCAACACATCTCAAAAGTTAGAAGAGGGAAAACAAAAGGCTGGAAAAGTAATTGCCACAAATCAAAAACTACGGAGGAGCATTTGACAACTAATTAGGTTAATTGGCAACAGGTCTGTAACATGACTGGGTATAAAAGGAGCATTTCAGAGAGATATGTAAAGATGGGCAAGAGGTTCACTAATCTGTGACAAACAAAGTCTTAAAATTGTGGAAACATTTCAGAAACGATTTGGAAGACTTTGAAAATCCCACCATCTACACTATATAACATTATCAAAACATTAAGAAAAGCAGGAGGGATCTCTGTGAGAAAGGGACAAGATCGAAAGCCAAAAATGGATGCGCATAATCTTCGGGCCCTCAGGCGGCAGTGCATTAAAAACAGAAATGATTCTCTACTGGACATCACCGCATGGGCTCAGGAACACTTCCAGAAATCACTGTCTGTGAACACAGTTTGCTGTACAAGCCACAGATGTAAGTTAAAGCTGTATCATGCAAAGAAGAAGCCACATGTGAAGCCGATCCAGAAACGCCACTGCTCTCTGGGCCAAAGCTAATTTATGTTGGTCTGAGGCAAAAGAGGAGAGGGGCCATCCAGCTTGTTATCAGTGGACAGTTCAAAAGCCTGCATCTCTGATGGGAGTACATTAGTGCCATCGGTGTGGGCAGCTCACACATCTGGAAAGGCACCATCCACATCATGCAGCTAGAATCCAGCATCAGACAAGAATGGGACAACATTCCTCTCCTAAACTCCAGAAACTTGTCTCTTCACTTCCCAGAAATTTACAGACGGTTGTCAAAAGAAGAGGGATGCTACACAGTGGTAACCAACACCCTGTTGAAAACTTTTTTAATATGTGTTGCTGCTGTCAAATTCAAAATGAGCTAATATTTTCCATGAAATGGTCAAATGTCTCAGTTTCAACATCTGATACGTTGTTTATGTTCTATTTTGAAAAAATATGGGTTGATTAGCAAATTATTGCATTCTGTTTTTTTTTTTTTTTTAACATTTACACATTGTCCCAACTTTTTTGGAATCGAGGTTGTACAGCCAACTATTTTTGATCAGCAAATTAGTTTAATGGGAATTTATTCATTAATCACCATAATAACATGTAAACAGAAGGCCTTACTGTTTCTTACTGGTCTGAGAGAACGCAACAATTTCCATTCTTAGCAATATTATGGCCTATACATAACAGATTGTTTTTATATAGGTATGACCCCAGGAGTATTTTTATGTTATACTATTACGTCTATTTTTTCCATTTTACATGCATAATTGATTCTAGCTCAGAGTGCTTCCACACATAGTAATGCTGCACCGTAACACGTCCTGTAGACAATGAGAGAGGCCTGAAGCTGCTGGTGCTAGAGGACTGCTTCTGCAGGTAAAGGTGGCTCAACAGTGTGCAAAATACAATGTCATTCGGGGCTTTTCCTTACTAAAAAGGGGCTGGGGAGAGTTGATGACTCAGTTTGTGAAGAAGTTTACAATAAGATGGATGCCACTTTAGTGTGTGTATGTTACCTAATTGCTCTTTCACCAGTGTGTAAATTATTAGCTGCTTTAAAACCATTTCATCACTTAGTACATTTAAATTATCATTTGCCCTCATTTTAAGTGTGTATATATATATATATATTTAGCTTACTGTGTGTGTCCCAGTGTAATGTGTGTGCTGTCTCACTGAGTATGTTTTTCCCTTCTGACCATTTTTCAATTAAAAAACACTAATATCCCGAAGACTGCTCTGCCCTAGTTATTAGACGACCATAAACACACATATAGCACACACAGAGACTTTAGTTTTTCTGACTACTGCTCTGCCTTCAGCATCTTCTCTTACTTAAGCCCAAGTACACACAGTGCTTGATTACACTAAACACTAAATAGTGTGTGTGTGTATGTGTGTGTATGTTTTAACAGTTTACAACGGTACACAACTTACTTTGTCACTTTATACGGTAAACTGTATACACCTGTGTACTGAAGGTTGCACATGTCAGTCTGTGTCTTCTGGAATGTGTTTGACTGTTTTAAGGTGAGTGATGCTATTCACAGAGAAAGAAAGAGAATAATGTGGAAGTCTTCATTTGCCTGCTTTTCTGTTTTTGTGCTATGTTCTCGTGTGTGTTTTTGTGTGTGAATAGTACAGCTTTGGTTGCGAGAGCCCATCAATGTGCTCCAGAGAGTTGGCCATAATCATAGGCTTTCATCCCTGGTTTTTACTGTCCATGTACAGTATCAGAGCATCCTTGAGCAAGACCTTGGACCCCATAGCCCCCCTATTGGTTACCCTAGCCAATGAGAAAATGACTTCATAATAATAGGGGCGTAAATTGCAACTTTTGTCACAATTCAGTGTTTTAATAATTTTTCCAAAACCATCAGTTTGATGTTTGCAGTATATTAAACTATGCCACGATGCAATTTTGAATTCAATTCAGGGCTTCAAATCGATAACCGATCAATAAGATCACAATTTTATATTTCAATCACTAATGCAACCAAAAGATAATTAGATCCTTTTGGGAGCTCATCATTTTAGAAATGATAAAGACTTTCCAATTCAATATTGTTTTGATAGACAGCAATTTAGGGCTCTGTACAGTACTTATATATATTTGGAGACATTACTGGTTTTATGTGTGATTATGGTTGTACAATGGATGTTTTGAGGAACTGCTTTATTTGGCTTTTTACTCACTGAGCTTTTGGCCACTGAATGAGCAAAGATGTTAAATCAACTTCAAATGTCTTGCCTCACATGGTTTGTTACCTCTTCTCCTGCCTGCTGTCCACTGTGTGTGTAGGGGAGGAAGAGCTGAGCCCACGCCCTCACCAAAGCCAGGCAGAAGCAAGTGGAGGGGAAGAACATGCTGAAATAAAGTCTTTAACAAGTGGTTTCAGAATGATAAAATCATTTTTCCGTCAAGTCAATCTAGCAGGAGTATTATTTTCAGAAAGTTAAGCTGTCGTTTCCAACTTCCTTATGTAATCATGTACAAACCTGTCATCATAGATACCATACATTTGAACAATTCTTTGAACATATTCAAATAAAAACACATAAATGATTCCAATAACAATAAAAAAGAAAAGAAAAATATTCCATAACTATAAATGTACCACATACATATCCGTAGCTTGACTATCACCAAGCTTAACACTCTTCATACTTTACCTTCTATAAAAATCTTATTGCCATTATGCTCTTAATAAATACATCACTGTCACTCCAACACATCAGTGGGAAGAAATTTGTTTTTATATTTAATATAATGAGATAAGTTTATCAAAATGGTGATTAAAACTTGGTAAATTGGAGAAGAGAGGTGCGGTTTGATGTAGATGAAAGCATCACTGTACTAATGTTGCTTCCATCACAGGGGATCTACAGTAATGCTGCCATGAAGTCAGTGAAGCCTGTTTGATTGCAGACACATATCACTAGAAGGAGTTAGTTGCACCTGGGTATGTGTGTTCACTTTGAATGAGTTAGTTTGAGATTAGTGAAGGTGTTGAAGACAAACTCCACAGAGTTAAGCATAAAACTGTGTTTAAGATCTTGGGCATTAATAGTGTGTATGTATCTGAGGTATTTGTGTCTTCGGAGAGAGCTACAATCAAACTGTAGAGGGTCAAGTAGCATTTGCACATAAACACACACACACACACACAATATAGCAAATGCAAATTTGCACACACAGCTGCTTTAAATGAGAATGTTAGCTGAATAGTTATTGTAATCTCTTAGAAACCTAAAAACACTAACTCGAGTCTACTATCTGCCAACACGGATTTGTTGAGAGCCAAGGACTTCAATAAAATGACACATCAAAACAATGTAACTGATCTATGGTACATGAAATTGATAGACTGGAGAGAAAGATTATTGTGTTCTATCCATTCAGGACCGAGATTCAGAACATTATGTCTTTTCTGCCAAATCTAATAAGCATTATAGCCCCTTCTCCCCCCCAAACACAAACACACACACACACACACACACACATGTGCACATACACACATAGCCACCCCCCTCTTTCGAAGAGTTTACTTGAAATAACTGATGATTTCCTGTCTGGATGAGTGATAAAGTAGACACAAGAAAATAGTTTATTTCTCAGTTTCCCCATCGCTCTCTGTGTCTTTTTCTGTAATGAGGTTCTTCTTAATTACATTTTAATGGGCTGGAAACAGCTGCCAGTGGTTTATAACGCCACTCGTCCCTCTTTTTCCTCTTTTATCTCTCCCTCTGCTTCATCCCTTAGCTTCCCCACCTCCACCTTTGTAAACCTACCTGCGCTATTCTGTTTTCGTTTCAGGTTACATTATTTCTCATGATCAGGTTCACCCATTCTCAAAGTGTTAGTTCGGAAATAGTTTCATATTATTTCAAAGGCAAACTCGCTTCTAGGATGAATGTAGGAAGAGGGATGTCAGCTGTTTGTTCCTGAGGTAATGAATGATTGGGAGTCAATGAGCCTAAAAGAAGAAATCTGACTTTTAAAAGTTTAAATCACAAATAAAGATAGAATGAGCTTTATATTACAGGTCGGTAGTTTTCCACTTAATCTTGGAGACATGTTCTAGTCTAAATACATTTATTTATTTAAATGTAAATTTCCTACGAAATGTTTTGCATTTTGGTATTAAATATAACATAAACTTACCATCTAGTTTCATACAGAGTAAAAAAAATATATATATATTTATACATGTTAATTACAGAAAAGCTGAAAAAATGTAACTTTTAAACTTAACTTAAAATGCAAATAAATGTTTACTCAAATTATACCATCGCCACCAAAAAATATGGTTTTTGATTGGTGGAGAAGGTAGAGGAATTTTTAGCAACTGGACATTTTCATCAGCCACCAGTGGGACCTTATTCCTGTTGTAATGTTTAGGATTTGCCAAAGTCAGTGAAAGTATTTGCCAGGTTTAAATTTAATAACTTTTCTTCAAAGAACACTTAAACAATGTAAACCTGCACTGCAACCTTAACTGTTTGTCTCTACTCTCTCCTACATTTAAATAAGCCTTTCTTAAAGTGGTGCTGCCACATAGGGAGGCAGCCATCTGTTAAAATAACACCCCTTTTGGTTCCACTGTTATTTGGTTCTACCTTTTATTTTTTGCAATCTGACAGTGTGATTTAAATTGGGGAAACACAGCAGTTTGCAATTTAAGGGGAAACTGGAAGGGTAAGTTAAATTGTTAAGAGATGGAGAACAAAATGCTGCTAACCATTCTTTAACTGCTCAGTGACATTTTTGTTTCCTTTCCATTTCAATGCTCCGTGATAATATCCAATCAGCTTGTCGAAGTCCATCTCCTCACAATGCGTTGTTGAGATTGGGAATGTGTGTAGGTTGGGGCCTCTGCAAGTGATTAAGACTTACGATTACCCCTTACCCCCTTCTCTGCATAGATCCACAAAGATGTTTCTGTGTAACGAAGGAGACGCATAAAACATCGGGTTAAAGTTAGGCTAGGTCTAAATAAAATGGTTAGGCTCAGTGAAAAAGTCACAATTTGCCTTAAAAATTAGTACGTCTTTAACATTAGGCCGTGTGTCACATGACATGTTGCAAATGATTCAGAAGAGTCTATGAAAACTCTAAATATACTTTCATAATTTGGGAACTATGTATGGACATTTCAGGGTATCTGGGGAGTAAAAGCTCTCCAGATACCCTGTATACATAAAAGGCACAAGCTGGGGCTACGCCGCACCTCCAATGGCCATAGAAATAAAGTTTGCTCAGGGAGGTGAGAGTAGATAAAACCCCAGAACTTGGATGAAAATACAGTGCACCTGCATATGTAGCGGCTGTTTCAAGAGCTGATCTTATGGGCTGCTGGAAATTGGTAGAGAAAAATATGCTGCTTTTGTAAAGTCTTCTTTCTACTATATAATTTTCTAGCATTTGAGATTGGAGGCTGTTATGAGAGATGATCCATTCTTATTTAGACCTGTTTGCTAGAAATCCAGGACATGGCAGATTCAATAAAGACAAGACATCATACTATCATACTCAAGAATAAGAACATTCACATGCTAAGTGACTCAAAACAGAGAAAAAGTATCTCAGTTTTTGTTGTAGGTTTAAGAAGATAGAATTTAAAATAAAAGATTGTGTGGAATCTTCTACAATGCAGCACGTCCACCACAGGACACACAAAAACATAAGGTGAAGTCTGTGAGAGTTCCTTTTAATAGATTCCCTACCTTTGTTTGGCTGAGTTAACTTTGTACTGCTGCTGCGTGTGCACACACTCAGAACACCAGGGCTGGAAATGCACAGCCGCTGTCCGTGTGGAAAGTTGCATTTTCTTTTCGACAAAAGATAAAAGTGTGGAGAGAATGTATTTGGGTTAGAAGAGTATCTGCAAGGATACAGGTGTTTCTGGTCTGAACACACACACACACACACACACACACACACACACACACACGCGCACGCACACACACAGAGGTAGTGAGTTTGACAGACTTAATTATGCACTCCAGGGAATGAAGACACTTAACTGTCTGATGCTCCACAGCAATTAGGAAATATCGATCTACCAGAGAGAGAAAGAGAGAGATGACAAGTGTCAGAGCAGGTAAAAGTAGGCAAAAGAAACGCACCTGAAAAAGGAAAATGTATATAAGGAGGAACAAAGAGATACAGTAGGAAGACAATTCTCTCACACACACACACACACACACACACACACACACATACACACAGAGACTCACGAAAGAGTCCTGCAAAATCCGGTGTATCGTCTCCTCTTATTATCTCCTTCAGCAGATTATCTCCACGAAACGACGAAACATACAAATGAAATTATAACCCTTGTTTCTTTTTTCGAGTCTCACACTTCACCAACTTGTGTAACACACACACACACACACCAGGAAGCCATCTCTTCACCTTTAACTTACTAAGCATGTATGATTAGACAGTTTCTCTCAATTAGATTCAATTATGCTCTTTAATCAGTCATCGGCCTGTGTGTTTCTTGTTTCTTTGAAATTGACCATATAAAAGCCACACGGGCAAAATTATTTTCTGTTGCCGTTGATGTGATAACCTTTAAGTTGCGCTTTGAATGGACTAATCTCAAACTAAGCTGCTAATCTTAAAAAGAAGGGGATAATCTCTGTCTGTCTGATAATCCAATATTAGGATTAACACTTGATTCATTGGGTCGGTTTAAAGCGGAACCGATAAAGATGGTTGTGTGTGATTTCTAGGACGGTAACAGTGTGTGTGCATATGAATGGGTCAGTCGAAAATTCAGTTCCTGAGTATGTGTGTGTGTGTGTGCCTTTGTTTTTTGTGTGTGTGAAGGTGACTGTCTGGGGGTTAATAACTAATGACCCAAAGAAGGTACCAGAACTGTGGGCTTAAACTACACACACACACACACACATGCACACTGCAATACACACTTTTTACACACAAGGTCTATCTCACGTTATACTTCAGTTTTGTGTTTGTTTGTCTTAAACTGTAGAGCATTCGTGGCCTTTCCAAATTGATTTGAAGGTTTGATTCTCATCAAGAATTAACACGACATGGTCTGAATGTGTGTGCGTGTGTGTCTGTATACAATACAAGATACATAGAATACAAGACTTTGGGGAATTTTCTTCTGGGGAATTTTCTTCTTCAATGTGTCTTTCTGACAGATTGAAGAAAAGATTAGAACCACTCTGTGTGCATTAACTCTGGAGCTAGAGTCAGGTGGCAATTAGCTTCAAATTGTAAGGGGTGTAATACTCTATTGATCCCAATCACGCATCAATTAAAAAACGAACGGTCTGAAGACACTGATGCAGAATGTAAACAATGATGCATATCTATAATGCATATCTGTATGCATTACCATTTAAGTCACATTCTTTTAAAAATTGAAAAAGCAACAAGCAATGCAGCAACTGAACCAGGCCTCTACAGTGCAAGCACGTTACTTAAATATGCAACTGAAAATTAGAGCGCATGCCCGCACCAGCACGAGTGTGTCCGGGTAGGCAGGTTATGCTATATTCTCATTCATCCCATTCACTTTTCTCACAAATTATTTCCTGAGTTATGCAGTTATGTTTAATTAAAAGGTCATTATGGTTCATTCATTTGTACTTTGGTGAACTGGGAAGCTCACAAAGGGATTGAATTATATTTTGATTACATTTGTGAGATCAAAATTGTGTGATATACTACACGTATAAGTCACTGGCCCCAGAATCAAATCCAATCAAAATCACATTATATTATACAATCGCATTGCTAGTTTAGAGAATTAATGTAAGACCATATCATTATTTCCCAAGTGGAAGTTGAAGGTCTGCCGCTGACATTTTGTCCAGAGGATAGAACAAGAAGTTCTATCCAGTATCCCAGCTGTTTGTGGACAAAAGACAGGGTCTGGACAGGTCTGCAGTCTATCAGTGCTGACACAGAGAGACATACAGAGACAGACAACCATGCACGAGTCAATAATAAGCTAAATGCACGTCTTTGGACTGTGGGAGGACACCCACACAAGCATGGAGATAACATGTTAACCTCACACAGAGAGACCAGAGGCCAAGCTTTGAATTAGTGACCTCCTAGCTGTGAGGTAGCAGCACTAAACCCTCCACCAATTTGAAAAGAAGTAGTATAACCCCTCCTCTTCAGAGACACGCACGTAAAGCTGGAGCAAAACTATAACACAATTTACTTTACATATTATATGTATTTCACTCTGTTCTTCTGACAACAACATTTTAAATTTAATGGTGTAAATAACGAGATATGAGAAATAAAGCCTGTTTAAGTTTTACAGTTCTGCACTTTGTACATTGTAAACATTGCCTTAGAAAACTTGAATGAGAAAAGAAATCTTAGCTTCGAGTCTTTAAAGTAACTTTCAAACACACAATTACAGAGACATTTCCAGCATGAACCAAAACTGATTCGGGAGATTTGTTTAGGTGATTAAAAGTGAGCTATATGAACTCAGACGTAACACAAGTGGCTCTTTGCACGGATCTTTTGTCAGCTTGTGTGCTTTTGAGAGGGTGGTGGTGTGTACCAACAAAAGCATACACGCACACATGAGCCCCACAAAAGCAGTGTGTAATTAGGTACATGCCATTGTACAAGCTTTTTCCTCTAAAACCTTAGAGTCCATTTAACACTGGAAATAGCTGCAGGTCAGGAAGCTAAAACACTGGCTTGTATATGTGTGTGAGTGCCAGAATACATCAGTGTGTGGATGCGGTGGGTTTTTGTAGGTTTTTGCCCCCAAGTCTAATTGAGTTTTCAAGGAGCTCTTTCTGAGAGAGTAGAGTTGTGTGTGTTTATATGTGTGTGTGCGCACAAGATGGTTAGGGGTTACATGCCCCCTTTATGCTTTAAGGGTATAAGTGCAAATATGCATTTTTATTACATATAATTTGTCACTATTTTTAATCGAAAGTCACATAGTTGCTGTTTCCAAAATGTTTTTCCCTGCTTTCTCTTTCCTCGTCCTCCAAAAATGGAACCTGGTTGTTATGTCGTGTGGTTATCTCAAAAATTCAAAGAACAGTGCATTCAGAAAGCTTTTAGACCCACTTCGCTTTTTAGAATGATGTTGCAGCCCTGATACTACAATTGTTAAAATTCATTTTTCTTACTCATTAATCTACAGAACTGCAGAAAATCCCCCCAATCCAGATGTATAAAGCTTGTCCTGTCATATCCAAAAAGACTCAAGGCTGTAATTAGTGGAAAAGGTGCTTCAACCAATTATGAAGGAAACGGTCTGATCATTTAGGTACATGTACAATTCTCAAAATCGGCATTTACTTTTTCATTATGAATAGATTAATAAGGGAAAAAATGAATTTGAACAACTAGTATGTTGGAATACAATAACATTTTAACAAGTTAAAGTGGTCTGAAAACTTTCTGAATGCAGTGTACTTAGTGCTTGTGAGTGTTTTTTAATGCTAGTCTTTCCACGACCTGCCCAGAGGCACCTGCCATATGTGTATTTGTGAATGTGTGTGTGTGTGTGTGTGTGTGTGTGTGTTTCTGCTACAAAGGTCATCGTCTGTCCTCATTATTTTACTGCCAAACTCCAAATATTTTCAAGTATCAGCACGTGTCTTTAATGTAACACTAAATCAAACTCCTGTCACTCCTCTTGGCGTTGCTACATGTAAAGTTTCTACCATTTGAGGAGAGCAGTGTAATTTATCTGTGAAATTGCATTTTATTTTTTTATATTTTGTGATAGCACACTGGCCGTCTTAGGTCAAGTTAAAAAATATATATAATTACTGGTAGTTTCATTTAAGCCTGGTAGAAATTAAGGGGAGGGATGCATCAGGAAGGGCATCCTGCATAAAAAAAACTGTGCCAAATCAACATGCGGACGATGATCCGCTGTGACCCTGAACTCACGGAATAAGCCGAAAGGAAAAAAAAACAACAAAAACAAAACTGGTAGTTTTATTAAAAAATGCTACCTGTCAACACAGACCTTTTTGTTTACATTTTTATTGATTTGATATTAGTACCAAAATTATATTATTAACAAGAGTTTTGGAGAGTGAGGTTAGAAGAATCCAAAGGGCTGGTATTATGGTATCAGGTATTATTAGATAAATGAGTTTTGGGGTTGATTAAGGTGATTGACATCATACACAAATATGAAGTCAGTAAATAAAACTAAATTCTTTGACCCCAGATTTCAAAAGCTTTTAAAATCTTAGCATAATTAAAATCTTTACACAGTATTCACTGCTTTTAGCATCTATCTTTGTATATGTATCCCTTTGTACTCCTAAACTTTAAAGTGCAATCTTGCCCAGATCTCCCTTGAGAAACAGTTTGCTTAACTAAACTAATCACTAAATGCATCTCACTGACTTCCTCAGGAGATGGTGTTTCTTCAGTCTTCAAATTGTTGAATTGTATTTTTAATGTATTTATGAAGTTAATTGTCTGTTGAGCAAAATAATCGTACAGAGCAAGACAATAAAATGCAGGCTAAGATACACTGTTAACTATAATCTTAAATTTTACAGACAGCTGCATAGTATTTTTATGTTTTAATCAACTGTTTCCAAAGTCGACATTCCATATCAGAAAAAAAAAAAAAACACTGTATAAATCACATTTTCACAATAACTTCAGGAAAAGAGGTAAAAATATTTAATATTTAAACTTTATGGGCAAATGCAACCACAAGGGGAAACAAGCCAGTATCTTCTTGCCCAAGTCTGGATAAATGCAGAGGGTTGTGTCAGGAAGGGCATCCGATGAAAAACACATGCCAAATTAAAAATGCGAATCATGACAATGACTTCTATACTGGATCGGTCGGAGCCCGGGTTAACAACGACCGCCACCGGCCCTGTTGACCTACAGGGTACCGAAAGTTGGAAATTGGGCTACTGTTGGTTAAAGAAGGAGAGGAGGAAGGCTTGTTCGTAGGCAGAGAGAGAAGAGGAAAGATAAGCGTTTACGACTGAAAGCAGGGACTTTGAATGTTGGTACTATGACAGGGAAGGATAGAGAGTTGATTGACATGATGCAGAGAAGGAAGGTGGATATACTGTGTGTCCAGGAGACCAGGTGGAAAGGTAGCAAGGCTAGAAGCTTAGGAGCAGGGTTCAAGTTGTTCTACCATGGGTCAGATAGGAAGAGAAATGGAGTAGGAGTTATATTGAAAGAGGAGTTGGTGAGGAATGTTCTAGAGGTGATTAGAGTATCAGACAGGTTGAGGAGAGGAATTTTGAGAATGAGAGGAAAGGTGTTCAAGACGGTGGTGAGACCAGAGATGTTGTTCGGCTTAGAGACAGTGGCACTGAAGAAAAGACAGGAGTCAGAGCTGGAGGTAGCAGAGCTTAAGATCTTGAGGTTCTCTTTGGCGTTGGAGATAAAGTCAGAGAGGACAGATTGAGGTGGTTTGGACATGTTGAGAGGAGAAACTGTGAATATATCGGTAGAAGGTTGCTGAGGTTGGAGCTGCCTGGCAGGAGGTCTAGAGGAAGAGCAAAGAGGAGATTTATGGATGTAGTGAGGGAGGACATGAAGTTAGTTGGTGTGAGTGAAGAGGATGCAGAGGACAGGGTTAGATGGAGGCACATGATTCGCTGTGGCGACCCCTGAAAGGGAACAGCCCAAAGGAAAAGAAGAAGATTTACACTTTATTGGCAACAGTGTATATGGGTTTTATTGCATCATAATAAGTAGTTATCTTGTGTTGAATTAAATAGAAATGTAATCCTTGGTAAAACATAAAATATGAGCGTATGAGAGTAACTTTAAAAACATCAAATACAACAAAAGATACGTAAAACACAACTGCAATTTAAGACGTTAAGCCGACAAAAAAAAAGTGTGAATTTGAGAGACAGACGTAAGCTGCACAGCAATAATTACAATGGGCAGACACTTCAGTAACACACGACCCCCCCCCCCCCCCTTCCTTCGTCTCTCATGACAGCTCTTTGACTTATGATGTAGTGTAGTACACATTAATGTGCTTTCTCTCGGCTACTTCACTAATTACAACATTGTGTTGTATTTACCCGAAGAAATTACATGGGCCCAACACATCAGAACCACTTTCTCGTGCACATAAGGAATTAGTGTGTTTTTGTGTGTGTATTCCGTACACGTGGGCTCACTCCACACAGTGCATCCACATGGGATTTTTTTTGTTTTACTTTTATTAAAAATTGCAATGATTTCAAACAAACTTCTTTCAGGTTGTTTTTATGGGGTATTGTTTGTAGAATTTCGAGGAAAACTGATCAATTGAATCTATTTTGGAATAAGGCTGTAACATAGCAAAAAGTGGAAAAACATTAAGGGAATTATTTCTGAATGCAGTATACAGTACAGTATATATTATATATTGTATGTGCTTATGCATATCTGTGTTTTAATTCCAGCAGTGTCTTTTTTTCTTGCAAACAACGCAAAATTTAATCCTGTTAACACTTGCTGTCATCATGTGAACATCTTATTTTTCCTCCAGCCTGACCTTTAATGCAAATAGCTTGATTATTCTTTGGCTTAGGCACAGAAACTTCAGTTTAAGGTTCAGTTACGAGATAAATTACATAAAAACTAAATTCTACATACAGTGACAACAGCACAAACATACATCCTTATTATAACAACCATGTGCACTATGTCGTGTTACGATCGTCCTTTCAGCGCACTAGAGTCCCAGACTCTGATGGAAAAGTCCTGTGTTTTGTTGTACTATCCATCACCCCGTCCCCCTCTTTTCCACTTCAGATAATAGAAATTTTCAGGGATGGTGGCAAGAGGATAATAGAGGTTTTGTGTGCACACACAGAAAAATATGCGGTATTTATTTCTCATGCAGCACCTTTGGTTGGTTAATTCCATGGAAGACTCAATTAAAACAAAGTTAATATTAATAAAATGTGTTTATTGCAGCCCTCTGGGATGTTCCTCCTTTAAAAAGGCTGTTTATGCATATACAACAGAATATTCTTGCCAATCCTGCCCGTTATGAAAGACAATGTTTAACCATGCTATTTTCAGAAATATTGGTTTAAAAAAAACTGAATTATAATAAAAATAAATTTAACTCTTTTCTATTTAAAACGTTGTTTTACATTTATGAGATCGACAAACTGGAACTTACCATGGGCAGTCGGATATATTAGATTCAAACTTAAACATCCCATCAATGTAATTTCTTTTTGCTTATGTGTGGGCTTGGTTTAACAGCACAAAAACCCAAATCACAGTTTTTCCTCTAAACTGATGTCGTTTGTCGTTATATGTGCCACAAATGTCGATATATAACGACAAACATCTTAAATCTAACTTAGGCCACTACTGGCAAATATTATATTGCAAGAGGACATATTAATGGAAAACATATGAACATTTTTCCACATTTGCTCCATATTCATTTTGCAATTAAATGAAAAAAATTGTTAATAAAAACATATTTCAGGTGGAATTATGTTTTCATTGCCTCTTGCCAATTAGCAAGCTGCTTATGCTGCTCACTGATACAAACGTCACACTTATGGCCCACAGCGGATTTTGTGTCACTTGCTAAGCTAATGCTACAACTTTCACACGAACACAGTGTTAATTTACTGTGAAGCAGATGGACAGAGGTAAGTCGCAGTGAGATAAACTGGGATGTCTCCGCTTTCTAAATAGCAGAGGTAAGAGGAAATTTCTTTGGTAATATTTTGTTGTCTTGTGTTGTCACCTGCTGTGACTGTCATAAACTTGCTGCTACTTGAGTGACAGCAAAGGCAAAGTCAATTGAATCAATTCAATATGTCCCAGTCCTAATCTGTAGATGTTAGAACATTTTTTCTTGGTATCTTGGTGATGATAAAATAATGATTCCATTATGGACGTTTTTAGACTAAAAATAAAGTCAGTCTGTGTGCCGATATTTAAAGTTTTTGTGTTTAGTTTTTTTTTTTTTTTTTATGATAACAGACATTACCTAAATCATATTGGCGGCTGTCAAAACAACATTTTCT
The DNA here is from genome assembly GCF_033026475.1 of Channa argus. Classification (NCBI taxonomy): domain Eukaryota; kingdom Metazoa; phylum Chordata; class Actinopteri; order Anabantiformes; family Channidae; genus Channa; species Channa argus. The sequence continues at coordinate 5,966,843 of NC_090206.1, forward strand.
TCCAGTTTTCAATTTCACTCTCAGTGGCACTCTACATTAGTGCAACATCACCACATGGTTTTGACAGGAAAAAAAAAGAAGAAGAAAGCTGTACAGGTGTAGATTTAATGGAATTTAAAACATTTTTTTTTTTTACCTTTTTATGATTTCATTTTCAAGCAACAGGGGTAGCAGAGCGCAGCGAGATTGCTTGTTGCTGTAAAATGAAATGTCACACTGTGACATCAAAAAAAGTTTGTACATTGAAACCATCGACACAATTTTGAGAAAGTTCAGAAATCTAAAGGGAGTACAGTGAGCTCTGTGACAGAGTCGCCACGCAGGTACAAGAAGTCATTAAGGAGTAATCTTGTTCTGTGTCGAAAAGATGAGTGCACGCTCACAGAGGAAGGTGAGTGTGATGAGCACTGTTGCTTAAACTATGAATGAGGACATGAAAACGCATGCGTGAGAGAAAAAAGGCGCTCGACACACACAAAGGAACTCAGATGTCCACGTCATTATCCATATGTGCAGCATTTTAAATTTTCCAGCTAGGAGTCGAAAGAATCAGGTGTCACTCAAAAGTGAGATCTGAGTTTAACTCCTAGTGTTACAGAGAAAGAGAGACAAGAAAGAGAAAGCTGTGTTTGCCTTTACTGCAGGTGAGAGACAGAGTGAGGGACACACTGACAAAGTTCATAAAGGAAAGAATGGATGGAGGAGGAGAGAAAACCTGAGAGAGAAGGGTGAAAGGTTTGAAGACAATGATTGAGGGAAATAAATGGAAAGAAGGGGAGAGAATGACAGAAAAAGAAAAAGAGCCTTAGGCAGTAGGTGGTTCATTGGTGTCAAACTGTACACACACACACACACACACACACACCCTAGGCCACTTAAAAACACATTTTCTGCAAAACCTAAGGTCATTTTGACACCCTGCAAGTGTTATTTTGGCATATAAATCTTGGGCAGAGAAAGAGATGAAAATATTAAGGTCACATTTGATGTTCCCTTGGTCGACTGAGAAGGAGAGCGAAGATCAAGAAAGGCTTTTTTCATAATGGCTTTAGAGAATAGTTACATTCTATGTTTTCATATGGATTTGTGGAATGTGTTCATTCATTGCAGCGTGTGCAGCACCATTCCAGTTAGTAAAGTTCTGAGTAAGTTTACCATGTGTTATTCCGAGTCAATGAATTTATGCATAAGAGATGTCAAATCATCGCATCAAAACAATCTGAATGTTTTGGAGATTTTTAAACGAGACCGACTATAGTTAAGGTGACATTATCATTGTTTTCCTATATGCAAATTTCTACATTAAAAAAAGATGACAAAGATGATAGAAAAACAAACCAAAAAACATATCAGCTTTTTTTTTTTTTTTTTAACATAGTTGATGTGGAAAGAAAGAAAGAATATGTAACCATGCGTCAAACTGGAGGATCGACCACTTATTACCAGTTGATAAATCTCCCAGAGTTCCATTAGAAACATTCGAGAAGCGACAGCCTTTACCGCCCACTGCATCCCTTCAGCTTGAGTTATCCCAGAGGCTAAGTAAGACTGTCAAACTGGAAGCGGATCGTGGCCACACATTGTTGAAGTTAAGAGGCCGACAGACACAAATATTAAGGGAGGTGTGTAGCAGCAAGTGAAGGAGTAGAAATCATAGCCAAAGGGCTGGAAAAGCAATATTTTAATGAGTGGCAACATGGCAGCACTTTTACATTCAGATCACTTCTGTTCTGCTCTCAGTGCTCATTTAGACATGTTTATTGTTCATATTTTTGTTTGTTGACAGACAGTAGTGTAGAGCAGCAGACTGTAAACATAAATTTCACTTATTATAGCCTTGTTAAGGCATGTGTTAGCAAACCCTTGTATTTTTGGACATCCAGCCGACCAGGGGCAGTTCCAGCATTAATACGGACCTTCTGGTCATAACTCTGTTTGGGTTCCACCCACTCCTGAGGGAAGAATTTCCAGCTCACCAGCTACTTGCTGACTTTGTCTTTCTGATATGTGGTGTTAGTCAGGAGTCACCCAGTGGGTTTATCAGGTTTTTCTCTGAGAACAGCTGCCTGCTGTGGCTGCAAACAACGTTGATGAGAACAGTGAGACTCAGCCAAAACAGCAAATGAACGGTGATAACGGGTGGTAATACTTCAGCGTGTGACCTCCTCAAACGACACAGTCGTTTAATCTGCTGTTAATTAAAAATTGTACAATATTTAATAAAATATTAAAGTCCAGCTTACAACAGCAATTTGATTTGACAATTCATGCTTTGATTGACTCTGTTAATAAGTGTAGTTGCAACAATTTTTCTTTTACTACAGTTTGGCTGTGTCTTAATTGCAGTACTTAACACACACTACAGAGTTAAGAAAAGGTGGTAGTTTTTCACTATTAGCTAATCGTGTGATTTTTAACAGTGAAATTAAAGAAACAGTTATGTCTTTAGTTGATTAAAAATCCAGTTCTTTATGCTTAATGCAGTTCTTTTTTTGTATGGCAATATTTCAATAGAAAAATGGACAAACATTAAAGATGTGCCTTGAAAGAAAGAAAACCAAACAGTTGCCAAACAGTTTAAAAATGTATATTTTCATGTTATATATTTACTGTAATGATCTTCCCATTTGTTTCGTTTATCCTTAATCTACTGGGTGTGTGTTTAACACAGAGAGAGTCTGTCAGTTCTTATCAGTGGTTTTAATAGAGTCAGAGACAGACTGTCAGGTGCAGAGTTAAAAATGGAGGCTGTTTACACCAATGTGATGTCAAAAGAATTATGTGTGTGTGTGTGTGTGTGTCCATCCCTTGTATCAGTGTAAAGTACTCTTATAGCCGTCTGCACCTCTACAGATCCATTAGAGCGGCTAGGAGCATATTTTAAACCTGTTTTGTATACAGCATTCGTACAGTTAGCAAGTCAGAGGTGGCGTTAAGCTTATGGGATGACAGGAGCAGGTACAAACAGCTGGTGCAAAATGAGGCAAAAAACATGTCCATATTTACTGACAATGTTTGAATTTGATGCAAAAGATATGCAGCTCTCCCATGTTTTCAATGAATGTTATTATCATCCAGAGAGTAAAAGAAGAGCTTTGAGTCAATAATGGAAGCGAGTTCCTGATCAGTTCTGGAATCAGTCAAAGTATGACCACACAGACACACACACACACACACACATGATCTGTGCAGGTCCACATTACTCGCTGGCTGTGTGTAGCTGCAAGATATTAGCCCAATTAGCCCAAGTTAGCAAATGAAAACTACTTATAATAATAATACATATATTCTGTCCTCACTAGTGTGGAGAGTTGCGTCTAGCTTGACAGATAGCTAACAGGTCCCTTCAGTAAACACTCAGCAGGTAGTTTTTGAGTTTTGAACTTTACTGAAGAAAGCACTGTGAAACTGCAATACAAAATAAATACGTGTTACAAATAGTTTCATTTTTACATACATGTAAAGTCATTAAAAGATATGAATTAAGCTGATTACAAATCAGAACGTATAACAGAAGTGCACTAAGCGGGTAACGTTAACGAAATTAGCCCGATGCTAACATACATGGAAAAGCCCATAGACATGCTACGCAATTAGCATCGTGACGTTTTATCGAACTAACAAATAAATTACAAACTAAACCATCTTAAGAGATACATATGATACGAGTGTTAACTTTAACATACTCGGTACTTACAGACATATGTTCTTTAGGGACTGATGGAAAAGTTAGAAAGAAAAATTGTCTGCTCACTGCTGAACTACTCTTTTGAACTTCCGGGTTCACAGTCAACTACGGTAAGCCAGATAAGACAAAACACGCAACCCATTCTCTACATATGAGTGGCAGCACAACATATATATTATTAATAATATATTATTATTCATATCATAAAAGCTGCATCAGGTAAATAGCTCTAATGCACATCATAATAATTCGAATTATGCAGTGAGGTATATTTTACAGCTCTGGCAGTTGTTCCCCGCTGTTTGTCTGCTTATGTTGCCTAAATGTGCCTGATTTCTTGTATCTTCTGAAAAGAGTTGTTTAATATTTATCCAACCTTGTGACTTAAATGCTGCATTATCAGTTTTACACCCGAACATCAGGTTGGACAACATGGTCCACTGCTGGACAGATAAGCCAGCTGTGGGCTAGTTTAGATGATAAATACTTTATGTTGTTGCTTAAACTATGATGCAATTACCTGCTGAGTAATTCAAGCATAGTCGAGTCGAAACTTGTCATAACAGCAGTGAACACAATGAAATGTGTGGTCAGAGGGCACACAGCCAATTTGTATCCCTGCTTTATTTCACTTAAGAAGGCAGAATGGTCCAAGCGGATCTAACCTAATTCATCTGCAGTTTAGCACACTGTTTTCTACCATCTTGTCCCTCACACACACACACACACACACACAGAGCTCTGTATGACAAATCGGCTGCTTATAATTTTATGGGGGAGACAATACGTCTTTGTTTCACAATATTCTGGCATGAATCGCACACACAAACACACAAGCCGTAGCATGAAAGCAATGCCTGCACATGCACACACACACACACACACACACACACACATGCATAGACAGAATGATTTGTCTACTGCCAGATTCACACTCAATGTTAATTTGTTACTGGAAGAATCATAATCTTTTAATGTACTAAAAGTGTGTGTTTGTGTGTTTGTTGCGAACATGCTTAGCCCGTGTGTCCGTGTTTTGGTGACCCACACAAGTTGATGAACATGTTTAAGGCACCATTTTAATTGAACCTTTCAACACCCCATGTGTATGCATGTATATCTGCAAATTCAGTGTGGATTCGCATACGTTGTTCTGTGCTTATGCTCTTATTTTCTTCCCCGAATAATTCATCCAATATAATCCCATGTTAATCAGTCATATCACCAGTGTAATTTCATTTATTCTGCAAAGGGAATTTCATGGATATGTGTTAGCACATATAAGTAATAAGATTTATACATTTATGTAAAGAAATCACACAAAACATAATCAGTAGATTGAGGATGTGCAGCTCAAAGTAGTGAGGAGTTAATCTGCCCAGCATGCGGTAACAGAGCCAAACTGCTAATCTGTTTGGTAGCAGAAACTCTGTAAGTGTCCTCTTTTTAATGCAAACAGTAATATATATATATCACAATTATTATAGGCAGATAAAATATTAATTTAGTTTTTTCAAGAATTACAGTCCAGAATTAGAGAAGTCGTTACACAAACACAGGGAATCCGAACAAGTCATCCAACTTTAACGCCCATATTGGCTGTTTGTCACTACCCTGTGATACGACCAGCAGGACCGTTTGTTGAAATAGTGACCCACTTAGCAAAGCAGGCACCAGTTGAAATTGCAGCCCTTGGTGCCAGGCACCATAATGACTGATATCATCGCTTATGATTGCGCCAAAACGGCAGCTTCGAGTTTCAAATACTTCTTTGCCCCCGGAGATTCAAAACATTGGCTTATAGCTGTGCAATCATATTGGTTTGATTAGGGTGAGGCCCAAAGAAATCAAGGTTTGGTTAGGGTCAGGTACTAAATAAATGGTTGTTAAAATCTTTTTAGTTTTGTTAGTGTTCTTCTTGTATGTTAAAGATTTAGCATTTAGCCAAAAAACATTATGGCATTTGTTGTGTTATGGATTAGTGTTTGGTGCTAATTAGCAAATGTTGCATGCAAAGAAATTAAAGTAAGATGCATAATATTACAAAAACATTATCATTGTCATTATAAGCATGTTTTCATGCCAACATGAGCTCAAAACAAGTAGGTATCGAGCCAGCAGGGCTGTGGGCTCTTGTTTGAATATGACTGGAAAAAGTGAGAGGCTTGTTTTTATTAAAAGAAATCTGAAAATCATTTACCATAGCAGACATATCTTTGTGTTAAAAAGCAAAAAGGGGTGAGCAAAGTTTTTCCAGAAACTCACTAATATCCTAAACCTTCAAGAGTCACTGTTTAGTTTCAACTTGAAATTACAAAAAAAGACAAAGCGATCCTTTCCAAGTTTTCTAAGCCAAGAATAAAAGACTGCGGAGTTTGTTGACAATAGCGGCCAACTGCGCTGCTGCCGTTCTATACATTTTCAGCAGCCAACTTTTGCTGTGAAAACATACACAAAGACATTTTTGGATCTGTGGGTCTGACAGTGTGTGTTTGGATGCCTATTCAAAGCCTTCTGTGACTGCATATTTGGGAGGAATATGAGTACTTGAGTGTGCAAAGACAGAGAAAAAAGAAAGTGTGTGTTTGTGTGCGTACGCTTGGACATTGAACAATTAGCGGCATGGAAATTATGAAGCCCACTCACTTCTGAACAAGCTGTGTCTGAATTAAAGTTTCTACCTGATGGCACCATCCCATGCACATAGGCAAATATAAAAATGGATAAAAGGATGAAACATGCATCGATCTAAGGCAGTAGTACAGTAAATAGGTGGGTTTACTCACACATACACATACAAACAGTATTTGCAATGTGTGCTTGGTCACATTTGGTCAGATTAGAGCATGTCTAAAAAAACAATGGACAATTCCTGTGAGCTGTATGTGTGTGTGTGTGTGTGTGTGTGTTTTTAATTGTGTCTGGTGTGAAACACAATGCTTGGCCTGCAGCCCAGCAGATTTTAACAGAAGCCCTGGATCCAGATCACATTCACGCTGGGAGTGAGAACAATTCTTGCCTACATACACACAAACACATGCAGTACACACAGGAAAACTTTATTTGCTTTACATTTTTCTCTTTGGGCTGCACATCCATGTTTCCTCTGTTTTTTCTTGTATACTTGTATTTCATTTCAGCATCAAAATTGCAATATGCACAACTAAGGCACATTAACCCTAAAACACTGTGCTTCACTGTTTATACTGCATGACACACCAATCACTATCACTCCAGCAGTTTATTTGAGATAAATTGTGGTATTGCAACATATATTGCAGAATAAAATACATTGCATTATGAGTTTCTTCCAATATTATGCAGCCCTAATACCCAAAAAAGGATTTGGGCCTTTTTAGACATTAAAAAACCAGAGAACAAAGCACAGCCCACAGAATTCTTTCGTCGATATGTCCAAACAAGTTGGTGCAATGTGCACCTCACCACTGTATTCTGCCAGTGCACACAAAGCAGATTCTCTACACACTGTTCTCTAATGTCCGCCTTGTAATTCTTAAACTGAAGCCAGCAAAATAAAATGGTTTCTGTCTACTTTGTAAAATAACCTTTTCATAATTCTTTAAACATCTTCATGTTCCATATTTTTATTGATCAGTTTGTCTGAATGCCGGTATTTGGTATTTTCATTTAAAAGTTTTAGAAGTTGATTGTATATTAATGTTGCAGTTTGAGTCCAAGTTCAAGGATTGATCCATTTTCAGTGATACAAAGGGAAGGAATTTCTAGCAGAGTTGAAGGCTCTTCAGACAATTGATGAGCAATTGAAACACACAAATGAAGAACAATGTCATTGTTTGTGCTGGATTCTGTTAACTCAAGATAAAAGATCACACCCTTGTTTTTTTTCTTTTTACATTTTCAACTTATGTAGAATTGTTTTACCACCGAACTTTGGTACAGATGAAAGGTAGCAACTGCTGTTTCAGACTATCACTGGATAAATGACACACGGTGTGAGAAAACTAAATTGAAGCCAAGTCAAGTGAGTATTTTTGGGTCCACAACAGTCAAAAAATATTTTGAAACTATCTAAATTTGGCTTCTGGCTGTCACATTTGGCTGCCAGGCTCCGAAATGTTCAATAAAGGTGCTCTGGGCACTCTCTCTCTCTCTCTCTCACACACACACACACACACTTGAATTAGTATGTGTTGAGTTTTCATTGGACGTGTGTGTCAGTGTTTCTAACTACATGTGTCCCTTTGTGCCTTGGTCTGTGTGTGTGTCTCAGTGTGTGTATAGAGCTATCTTTTCCGTCATAGACAGGTGCACCAATTACCTCTCCACCTCTCTCTCTCTACCTTTTCCTGCCCACTCCCCTCTATTCACCTGCTAATTATCCTTGTGTCTATACTGTGTCTGGGTGTGTGCTTGTGAGCGTGTGTGTGTGCGTGTGTGTGTGAGACATCCCATCTTCTAAACTGAAGCGACTTATTCGGTCGAGCAGCGGGATTTTTCTGTCTCTCTCACACACACATAGACTTGCTGGACACATTTCTTTTTCTAGTGTCACTGCAGGATGAAGGCTAGATGCTAATTAAGAAAAGCTATTTTTACAACCACCAGTAGCTCAGAAGCTCTTACTATTACAGTTGCATACATTTACCAGTATATCCGTTAAAAATGAACCGAGGCAAACACACTACAGTGTGTCAGTCATATTTGTTGTCATAAATAGATCTGCTAAACTAGAAGGTACTTTCGTTTGAGGGCTGGCGCCTTCAGCGGCATGTGAAAGGTCCACAGTTAAGTGTTTCTAACTAAGGTCAAGTTGAAACACTGCGCACTTTTTAGTGGAATTATAGAAACTAATGTTGTTAGTGTGACGTCACAAGCAGACAAAAAATGAAAAGATAAAACGACCTTTAAAACATAAAGAACATGCAGTTGTGTAACAAATTAAAGAAACAAATGTGGATAAGTTGGAGAATACAGGATACATAGAATCCAGAATACATGAGAGGAAGACTCAAAGAAAGCATAGATAGTAAAGCTCGCACAGAAAGGCTTATGTTGCCTTTGCACATACAATTCCAAGGTATCTGACAGTACCTGGGTGATGTGAAGGTTTACTGGGGTTGAGCATGTGATTTACACCTTCTTCTCTGATTGGATAGTTGTTTCCTGACATATCCACCATTGTCTTTTTTTCACCATTGACACGTCATATTAAGAATTTAGTACGTGAGACCACTGATCAGCTTCCCTTGTTACAATTCCTTCATGTCATCTAGCAATCTGACTCTCTGTTTCAGGTTTTTACTGGAATGTAGATTGCCATGATTAGTTCAGATGATATTTGCACGAGGCATCGCATGAGTTTTGTTATGTAGCTGGGTCTCTTTTGAAAGTTGTTGTTCTATGCACACACAAACACACAAAAAGCAGATACATTTTATCTCTAAGTCCACCTATTGGCTGTTTCTAGAGCTTTCGACATCATCTTACAAAGTGATGAAGCCAAGTTGAGCTGAGTCCAAATTAGATTCAGAGCCAACTGTACCGATGGAGTCTCAATACATTATGTCTAATTCCATGGTGTAAACAAGCATTATTAGCGCTGATTACAAGCACAAGAAAGAAACGTGATTGTTTTTTTTTGTTTTTTTTTATTTCAGGCAAATATTCTGAAGTGTTAAATACAGGAATGCTGACATGAAAGGATGAAAAGAAAGAATTTTTATTTTCTATTACAAGCCGGCTAACTAGTAAGGTAATCTGTCAAGTAGCACATCCATTCAGCTAGCAAATAGCTCAGGTTGCTCTGCTTTATTTCTTAAGCAGGCAGAGTTAAACAGAAACGGACAGTCAGTGTTGGCAGCTAAATGTCAATGAGTGAAAATATGGCTAATAACGCACTCACGCACTCAAGACTGAAATCCAACTGTCTCCGTTCAGCCTCTTCATCTTTTGTCGCCCTCATTAGATCATCTGTCTCCTTCTGCCTCTTTAAAGGTCATAGTGAATAAGTGTGGTTGGTAAATAAGCGTGGTAATAGCTGACTGCTAATAGATGTGCGCAAGTCTGCGTGTCTGCTGCAAAAGGAAGACAGACGGGTGGAGGAAGAAAGAAAGAGAGGGATGGAGATAGCGGGAGGAAAATAGAAAAGAGTGAGATTGCCTTTTTTTTTTTTGCAGAGACATGCAGGAGACAGTGAGATGCTGTTATGGATAACCAGACTGCATACACACTCACTCATAGAGAAATGGCATTTAGCAGCCATTGTCTTTTATAAGCAGAGTAAATCTAGTTCATGGACTGCAGTGCGACGGCAAACAATGTTAGTTTGTCATCCAAATGTCAGCTGTTGGAATGCAATATGCAAATGGTTAGATCAGGAAGATAGACAGAAGTCTGGGCTGCACTTGTTTAATTCCCTTAAGGTATGTTTGATTTAGTTTGATCCTACTTGAAGAAAGCACATCTGACCCAGAGGAAAGCACGAAGGATGAATGATGACGAACCACGTGTTTGCATCTGACCCCTCTCAACCAGGAGAGGCCAGAGAGCACCACAAATCAAACGCACAACAGCTCGCGTGAAAGAGAGACAAGAGCCGGTCGCAAATCAAATGCGGTCCGTTGCCGGGACAGAGGGGTCACAGCACGTTACAAATCAAACCAACTCCCATGACAGGATGGTGAGGTGAAACAAATCACAGCGACCCCGTCTGATCTGCTGCTTGTCTGAGTGGAGGGAGGGAGAGAACAAGAAAGTGCGTCGCTGCTGCTGACATTAAAAAAGGCAGAATGAGAGAGAGAATGAATGACACTGGGAGCATGACTGCAGAGAGGGAGAGAACCCAGAATGACGACCACAACTGTGCAAACACTCACACACACAAATACACATATCTGTGTCTGTGTGTGCATTTTTCCTTCATTACTGCCCTTTCAGCCACATTGGTTAAGATGTGTACTCATATCAGCATGTGTGGATCTTCATTTATGTTTCTCTGTGTGTGTGTGTGTGTGCGGTTTGACTCCAATGCTATTGCAATTGGTAGGCAGCCAGGCAGAACTGGTGAGTAACTGCCTGGAGATTCTCAGCTCAACATGCTGTCGATTACTGAGACATGAAAACAGAGAAAAAGAAAGCGAAACAGAGATGGATGGAGAAAGGATCTGCTCTCTCTCACCTTTAACATTCCCCTGGAACCTCCCTGCATGTGTTTAAGTGTGTATGCACCTGTGAAATGTATCCTGTGTATCCCACAGCATGTTTGACAAGCTCAAGAGTAAGACAGCTACAACCGCTGACTGCCCTCGCACTTTGTGATACACAGCCAAAGGTTTAAATGTTAAAATGTTTTAATTAGAGAACAAGAAGAAATCGTTTCTCAAACTTCAAAACATAGCAGACGCATGATGACTTCCTAAAAGAGCAGAGTTTGAGTGTTTATCTCTATTTAAAAATATCTGTCACTTATTTTATATCTGGTTCCATTTTAGTGTTTGATTTAATTTGTTTCTTTAATGAGAAAATTCGACCTGAATTTTTTTTCAGTCTCCTCTCTTCACTCTGAGATAGTGCAATGAAACGTCTCTGTTTTAAAAATAGGACAGAGCATAAAAGGAGCATGGAGTCTTGGATTTGCACCGCTTCCTCTCAGCACTCCTGAGCGTGGTGCGTCGCTCATGGAACAGGTCGGTGAGCCACGGAAGCTGAGGGACGAGCGGGTCTAGAAGACATGGGCCAGAGACTATCCCCATGTCTTCTAGACCCACTAAACGGTTTAACTGAAATAAGAATAGTTTTTGACATGACCTACGAGCTAATGGCAGATTTCTCGGCTCAGAGGAACTAATGCTGTGGTGGACTCGGCTCTCTTGCTGGTGTCTGCAGGTCAAACTGTAGCAGGCCGGAGGCTTCTACTGCTCACACGGTCCAGGCTGTTACCAGCTCCTCTCCGTCTAAGAAATGGACATGTCCGTCCCCTCAGTCACTACTGTCAATTAAATGCTCACAGATTGTGTCACACCAAACCAGTATTAGCTTTAGACAGTAGCTAATAACACTAAATACACCAAAGCTTGGTAACACGCTACTTAGCATTAAAACCATCAAAAACTGCACAGAATTAGTGCAATATTACAAACGTGCACATGTAGTTACCTTCTTGAAATTGCAATAAGACCTAAACTAGGCAGTATTACTTTGAAATGATGCAAAGGTTAAAGTTATTTACATATATATCTTTAACATAACCAGTGTTTTCCTATGTGGTCTTTGCCTTGTTTTTGACCAACCTGCAGCTTCTCTCTACAGTGTTGCCGGGGTCATAACAGGCATGTGTTTTGGTGCACATATTTAGAACATGTAAAAGAAAAACACTGAAAATAATACTGTTTTCAACAGCACATTCCCATCCCCAGCTGTGCAGTGCTGGTCCCAGCCCGCTAGAAATTGGGGAGGGTTGCGTCAAACTGTGCCAAATCAACATGCGGACAATGACCCATTGTGGCGACCCTGAACTCACGGGATAAGCTGAAAGGACTAAAAAAAATTTAAAAAAAATAAAATAGTGGAAGCTACTGTAGAAAGGATTTTCCAGCTGTGTATTTCTCTGGTTTCTTTTGTGTGGAGGCTCCCTGTTAAGCATTTTATGCACATAAACCCAAAACTGTTGATTTGAAGACAAAAAAAAGACACATTAGGTCACACGTAGACAGAGCTACGAGCTGATAAACAGTGAAAGCAGTTACATTTGTTAAAATGGAAGCGTATCGGTTGCGTGACATACATGTGTCACGTACATATCAAAAACACGGTTTGCTCGTTTGTAGTGTAGACACAGCCTCAGCTGGTCTTGGTGGAATTCTGGGATAAGCAGAACTTAGCAGCACCTCTCGTGATCAAGTCAAGCATGAACCAAGTTAGCACAGTAGAGGTTGTAGGGATGTTGGAAAAACCGCCGAGAGGATAAGATCAACAGGGTTACTTTGAATAAGATGCCAACATCTAGGAAATCAATTTCTAATATAATCAAACGGGATAAATAAAGTGATGTACATTTTATTGTCTGCAGACTTGTATGACTGTACAAATTTATAACAGGGGAAAATGACCCAAGAAGGAAGGCAAATATAAACTGAAGTGAGAGAACGAGAGGAGATAAGAGGGGGTAAGGATGATATCAGTCTTTGAAGCTTACATCATCCACATTTGTAGGATACAGTCCCGTTTCTACGTTCTTGTGTTTGTGTGTGCGTTTGTGTGTGTCGGCATCACATCTTGACAAATCCCCTGTCATGTTATCCAATCAATATGCCACATAATTGAAACAAATCATATCCATATAGAAGATTGAATCTGAATTGCCGCATGATTGACCCTAACAAGGATACTAGAAACTTTTAAGCTGCTTGTGACCCAAATAAGAATTTTTTTTCCTCCCGCTTTAGCTTCTTGAGTCTGCATAACGTAGGCTGCATCCACTTGTTTACATTTAGCTTTCTTTGAACATATGAAATTTTCCCACTTCAGCTCATGATTGTCTAAAATACCTCTTGTAAATGTATAGTATAATCATACCAATCCAGCCTCGTGTAAATTAAATGAGCATGGGCTCTAACTGAGCTGATTTTGTGGCAGAACCTACGGATGCTGTTGAGGCTTTTTTTTGAGCTGTCCTACCAAAGATAAGTAACCAGACCTGAAAATACACTTCTCTCAGCAGAAGGGGTGGAGCATCCGAAGAGATGGCAGGGAAAATATTTCACCTTCCACTTGCAAAAGAAAAATCCCAAATTTCTGTCTCATCTTATGTTGAGGACTACTTAGTAAATGTGATGATTTCCATGAGTTCTTTGACAAACTTCAAAGAACAGATTAATTCGTCCTTAATATGAAAACGCTGCTTCTTACGGGATGATCCAGCCATTGGAGTGCAGTGTAACTTTCAAATTAATCTGACATTTTATCTGAGCCCACCAACATAAATGAACAAATATATAAATAAGTGAAACATATTAATGAAGGCATCAAAATCCTGCAACTTTAATCTTGCGATTACTTTGTGGAAGTGTTTTTGCGGTTTAGCAATAAATTAATTGCCCCAACCTAATAATAAAGGAAACCTACTTATAAAAGTCACACATGAATTTTTATACCAGCTGCAAAAAGTGGTCAGAGAACTGCATAGCACAATATATGTTAAATAAATATATTTAATTAATGGCTTTAATTTACCTCAAACAATGACAATTAAAGTAGTTTAACGGTTATTTGGAGGTGACAACCACTGACAGCTGGAAGTGTAACAACTCATGGTTTGACTGGATACACAATACAGGACCCACAGCTCAATGCACTTTCAATTTCACCTCCTTCCCTCTTGGAAATACTGCTGTACAAAGTGAAAATCAGTCAACAAACGTCCAAAAGTCAAGTTATTGACGTCACAATCTTCCAATTTTTCGATGTGTATTGTCACTTTTGACAATCACAGAAAATCATACCACAGGACACTGTTACACCGCTAGTGGCAACTAAATAAAAAAGTATTTTTTTTACAGTTTGACTGTTTGACAGACTTGACTGAGACCATTTTGAAGACCTCATCTTATTGGGCCCTTTACTTCTGCGGTGCTTTAAAGGCAGCTGATAGGAAAAGCCACCAGCAGTTTAATTTTAATAGAGAAACTTTATTCATTTGTATTGTATTCTAAGGGTTTTCTGAGAATTTTGCACTACATTTGGATTTGATCCCACTTCATCATGCGCAAGCATCACAAGTTATTCCTGACCTTTGATGTGGTGCATAAAAGTAAAACCTTAATACTTAACTAAACTGCCTTGAATTGAACTAAACCTCCTGACCACCCAGAGTCTGTCTCAGCTCCCTGAAAACCACACATAATTCTTTTTTTTAAAATTTCACCGCTTCTTCCTCTGCTCTGCCTTAGTCGTCTTTATCTTCTACACTACCAGAGTCATTTTATACACCGTTGTTAACCCGGGCCCAGACCGATCTGATATTGAAGTCTGATTCGCTATGGAAGCGATATGTCGTATGTTTAATTTGGCATGTGTTTTACATCGATGCCCTTCCTGAAACAACCCTCTGCATTTATCCAGACTTGGGACTGGAACAAGAAGACACTAAATTGTGCCCCCTTCTGGTTGCATTGAAGTATTATCTTGATGTTTATTATTATTATTTGTGATGTTACATGTGCTTGCATGTTTGTACACATGACACAATAAAAAGATAAGATCATTTAAAGCACATACAGTATCTGCGATTTAGGATTTTAACCAAGATAAATGTCAAAGATGTGCTTCTTCGTATTTAAATCAGCTACCTCGGCTTCATAATTCTTATCCGTAGAGACTTAACAAAATGGAAGTGATGACAAATAATAAATGTACTGTAATTGTTGGTGGAAGATGACTGGCACAATATAAATGTGCTCATTATTCTTCAAGACACGGTTGAGATGGAGTTGAATTAGCTTGCTCATCTCATCTCTCAATGTGTGCTTCATCTCCCTGTTTCCATCCCCTGTCTGTCTTTGTCTCACTGTACCTTCATCTCTTTCAATCTGCCTCTCTCCCATCTCTTTCCCTTGGCCGGTCGCTCTCCTCCCTGCTGTTTGGTAAAGATGACTGAGTGTAAAGATATGATGGAATATTTCCTGTCATCATTATGAATTAGCCTCTGCATGGATCTGCGCGCACACACTGCCACGGACACAAACACACACATGCATACACACATAGAAGGGCCCATGCATCACACCAAGGTCTCATGAGTCAGTCTAGCACTGATGTCATTGATCTCAGTCGACTATCAATGGGGGGACTGCCACGCACTGCAAAAGATCCTGCCAGGACATTTTCATGCGAAAAGATAGAAGAGTCTAAGACAATGTGGCATTGTGTGTAGTAAGAGGAAGAATTGAAAGCTGAATTAAATGCTCAGCAATTGCCACCAACGCTGTATATCCAAGTCGCCAACGTGTTAAAAGGTGTGACGTTGGTGATGTTTTAAAAATGGTTTAGTTTTTAATTATTCAAGGCTTAAGTATTATTTGTGTAGGACTGTTGCTGATGATTAAAATTTTGTTTGCCTGATTGTAAAAAAAAAAAAAGAAATTCAATCTTTAATTGTTTGAAATCAGACTTGAACAGTGCAGCGTTTTTTTAAAAGCAATTTAGAAAAACCTAATGGATAACTTCAAAGCAGTTTTCTGTCTTTTAAATATTCAACTTTGTGAAACTTTGTTGTTCAGTAGAGGGTGATGCAGCACAAGCTAACAAGCTAACATTAGCTAAACAGAAAATCAGATACCTAAAAAGTCAGCATTAATTAAACATTACCATAATTAAACTCCGGTTTTTATTAAGTGTTCTAAAAACCGAAACAAATTACATTACGAGAGTTATTCAACATGGCTGAAGCAGTGGAGTGATACATACAGAGCTTCTGAACTTAACAATAACAAAGAAAAACACAGGATAATATACTCATACATTGATGAAACAGCCTCAGAATGCAGCTGCATGTGCTACAGTTGCCAATATTTTACATGCAAATGCTATTTTGCCAACATTTATTTTAAAAAAAGGCACCTATGCCACTTGAACAAACACATACACGCATACATGGATAGAAAATCATCCACAGACAGAAAGAGGGAGACGATATATGCTGCGAGGTGAAAACTAAAATATTCAGTCTTGCAGAGCTTGCTGTCTAAAGCTACTTTTAAAAGCCACAACACAACACTTTGTTTACTCATTCATGCATTGCAATACAGCCACAGCATGCGAGGCCTTTGGCATGCAATGACTCCTGGGCTGTAACACACCTGATTCGGATTTTGGAGCAAAAGTTACAACCGCAACCAAAACATTTATGTTTGATCGCATGTAGACAAGTTTCTGGAGGACCAGGAGCCAGATGTCTACCTTAAGTATATGCATAAAACACATGCATACACTATGCCCCCAACAATAAAGACACATATATATTTTATATATACAAGTTCTTTGTACAATTTTCTACAGACAAATAAAATTGAGTGTGTGCAACAATATTAGAGTAATAGCAAAACATTGCCTAGGTTTTTGGCAGTTTTAAGTAGCCACATCTGTGTTTTAGAGTCATGTACTAGCAGCTGTTTTGGTGTTTTTAGACACACTGTTGGACATTTAGCACAGTCGTTTTTTTCTTTTTACCCACAAGTCACCCAAACATTTCCATCTTCACCTGATAAAATAATTGATTGGCATAAATCTTTACGTTGGATGCCCTTCCTGCCCCAACCCTCCCATTTTTCCGGGCTCGGGACCGTCACCACACACTGTTGGGGTGGGATTTGAACCGACAGCTTTCTGCATCCCAACCCCTACCAGTGATCCAATAGGCCCCCTGCACCTGGTAAAATACAGGGATACATTTATAAAATCTAGGCAAAATTTGGTGGTTTAAAAAGTAAAATATATTAAATGGGTCATGTTACTGCACTATTGGTGGCACTATTCATGTTTGTCCTAACGTAAGTCCAATGAAATCACTCCATGACTGAAAATATTAGTAATACACAGAGGGATGGTAAGATTTCGGTAACTAACTAGATGAAGCAGTATATGTCAGTGGATTTTTTTAGAGGAGAAACAGTAAATATGACTAAATTAAACGTAATTTCTTGCCTACAGTTGCTCTGCCATTAATCAAAGAAAACAGCCAAATATAGCTGTTGATTTACTTTTGTAAATCACCAACTTAATTGCAAAAAAAACAAAACAATTTCTACCATTTCCAAGCGATAATAAATATAGAAAGGCAACTCAAAGCACAAAATAAAAAACGACAGTTGTGTGACACTACCTTGGCAATGAAATCTAACAGTTATGTGCCCGAAACCGCACACGCAGATGTGCTGCTTTATTTTCCTGCTAGTGCTAAGCAGACTATTTTCAGCATGACCTGGCAAGTGGCTCTTCTCACACATATCAGTCTTGCGTCACAATATGCTGTGTTTTATGGTGTCAGAAATGCCCACTGGGCTCACTCTCAGTGCTTCACTGACTGGGTTCACTTACTCATGCATAGATTGTTAGCCTCTAGCCAGTGCTAGAGTGCTGGGGGTTCCTGACCCATTGACATGCAATGCGTATACACAAACACACCTATATCAGGTACACTTTGCTGACTTTGCTATACAGTGCACAATGTGTCTGAAAATATCTCACTTCTTCATTGCAGGAAGGCACACGGAGCTACTTAATCTTAGATAGAGGTATCACAACACATCCATGCATTTGTCTGATAAACATTGTGCTTGTACTTTAGATAGTATATGTGTTATGCGCTTGGACAGCTGAAATGAGGAAAATCCTTATCTGCCTTTATCATGAAATTTTAGATATCACCCATACTTACATATTAGATGTAGATGTGTTTTAATTGACATAAATTGCAGGTGGACAGAAAACACAAATCAGATGCCTTCATTCAATTCAACCATCCATCCATCCATCTGTCCGTCCGTTATCTTAAACTCATATCCAGTTAAAGGTTGCAGTAGCGTGGAGCCTATCCCAGCTGTCAGTGGACAAATGATGACATGCAGACTGGACAGGTCACCAGTCTTTCTCAGGGCTGACACACAGAGACAAGCATTCACATTTACATTTACAACCAAAAGCAGTTTGGACACAGCAATAGACTTACAGTAACATGCATGTCTTTGGACTGTGGGAGGAAACCCACACAAGCACTGGGAGAACATGCACAGAAAGTACATAGCTGGGTGTTGGATTCAAACGCTACGCAAGTTTCTTATCAACATAATCAATACTTTCCTTAAAAACTTGTTGTATATGACGTGATACATTTTATCTCAGAGCTAAATCAGAGACCATTAAGACTTGCACTCACGCCATGTCTTTGAACGGCGGGAGAACACTGTAGTACCCGGAGGAAACCCATGCAAGCACGGGGAAAACATCCAAACTCCACACAGGCTGGTGAATTCGAACCGGGGACCTTCTAGCCGTGAGACGACAGTACTAACCACTCCACCACTGTGCTCCCATTGTGCAAATCCCAGTAGGGCAAGGCCCAAAGGGATAAGGCAGGACAGTCCCACTGCAGAAATGTATTGATTTAGTGAAGGTTTCTGTCTATTCCCAGTGACATAAAACAGTTGCTAATTGTCTTAACCTTGTAATGCAAATAGTTTTTCCCTACAAGTAAAGCAAGCTGCGTTATATGTGCTGCATATGCAGCCATATGGCTGTTACCATTTGGTTAAAATTATTTTTCACTCAAAAAGAATAGTTTTACACATAAATGCCCTGAAACAAAGATGGTCCCTCTCTCTCTCTTTGGCTGGAAGAATAGGATCAGACGAACACTCAGGCTCCCTGAGGGGGACGCTAAGTAAAGAGATACAGAGGGTTCTGAGGAATTTACTGGGTTGTACATGATGTAAACATGGAGCTTTTGGACTTTGAATTGGAGCCGGGAACAGATGACATATGTATTTGAGGCTGACTCCATATATAGACACAGTCTGTCACCACAACATCTGGCTTTTTTGGCTGCCAGCATCACGACATATGTACCTTCAAATGCAAGACATTTGATGATGTCTCTTTCAGCTCGCAGTGGTAAAGCCAAAACAATTTGACCTTTTACAGATGGAGAGAATAATGTTTTTAAAAACAGCACATGTCAAGGTCTGGCAATGCACTCACATCATCATGGGAAAGTGAGTGCCTGACACCACTCGATGCTGGTTAGTATGGTATTACCCTCTTAAATGTCTGCTAGCGAAAACTGAAAGGTGTATTTAACGGCCTAAATTTTAGCCTGCTTTAAAAAATTAACTACACCAGGCAAGTCTGAAGACCTGTCAATCAATCAATCCATAATTTCTGTTCTGTGTTATTAGTCTTTGTGATCTTTGAATTTCGATTGCATTTTAAAAGACTTTTTAAGACTCTTTAAGCCTCTTTTAATATCAAGAAGAAGAAAGTTTGTGGAGACGTTACGTTACCGGCTTATTCCAAAATGGATTAAATTCATTATTTTCCTCAAGGTTCTGGAAACGATAACCTACAATGATAATATGAAAGAAGTTTGCTTGAAATCTTTAAAAATGTATTAAGAATAAAAAGGAAAACGCATCACGTGTACATGAGTATTCACGGACTTTGCTAAGAAGTGGTGATTTCAGACACAGGTTTAAAGACACAAATTGGCTCATTAGTGTTTAATTTGTTCAACCAGCGCTCATCACTGATTAGCTGCACCCACAAAAGTTAGCTCAACTTGCAATAAATGTTAACTTTTATTCTCAGTGCACCGCTGCCGGCCGTAATGACTTTGTAGTCGGTGCTGCAGGGACCTTCAGGGCTTGACACTTTGGTGGGATGGAGCTGTTTGGGTAGCGCACAGAGGATCAGCAGCATTTTGTAGGCAGATGTGGTCGTACTGGTTTGTCTTATCACTGTAATTGTGGTTGTAGGTTTTCCTATGGCAGTGGATCATTTTGCAACATTTTCATCATTTACAAGCACTTGACACCTCTATTCCCAACAACAACAAGTTTTTTTTTCTAATGCATAGCACTTGATATACAATGTGACAGTTGCATAATAGCTTGTTTAGTGTTACTAGGCTGGAGTTTCTTTAAGCCAGTTTATTGTCTGTCTTTTAGAGTGAGACTACAACCCTGCTCCACAACCCTGGGTAGACCAAAGACAAAAAACCTTGGATCACTCATTAATGGGTTTGTCTTATATTCTGGCTATGATGTTTAGCAATTTTCAGATTATGTTAAAAATGAATGAGGTAATGTCCCAATCCCGATTGATAGTGGCAGTGGTGTTTTATGATGATTGCTAAGTGGAGGTCTTACCACAGATTTGGCACCTCTGGCAATGTCGCAGCATCTCTAATGACTTTAACTGCACTTAGTGCTGTTTTTCACAAATTTTTTTTTTCCACAAAGACTTTGAAAACAACACGTACATCAAGGCTCCTCTATAATTAGGGTCACAAACGCTCTGTTGAACAATGTAATTTTTCAAGCATTGTTTGACAGTTGCAGAGGGCATGTTGAAAACTGCTCCCTTCTCCTCTGGCACCTATGTATTATTTAATATGCACAACTAGAGAAGAGAGGGCGGCAGGGGGAGACAAGCCCTGGTGTTTCGAGGAGAGGGGAAGTATCTGAAATGTCACAGTTTTTCGGTGGTGTAATCACGACCTGTCGTATTGCGAGTCTATCTGCACATACACAATATTACACAAGACTGTAGACTTTCATATAACTGGATGCTACATAAAAACATTTCTCTACCTTTCTGATGTCAGCTTTACATGCTGCTTATGCAGTAGTGAAGGATATGTAATTAGAGTTGAGTGTAAGTTGATGTGCACCTGTGACGATCTGCTTTTATGTGACGCCGTGTTCTTCGTCCGTGTGTGTGACTCACTGAGAAGGAGCAATTTCCTGTCAGCTGAGGAATCATCTCAGTTAGATGTGGATTTATAACTTGCTCTTTGTTGCTTTTAACATAGTGACATTTCACTTTGGCAGAATTGTTTCACATAAACAGATATCCAAATAACACTGTTGCAGATGTTTTGCAGGTTATACTTTATTTTCTAATGGCAAAAGAATTCAGAATTGTTTCTCAGAGTTTTAAACCTTCTGCTTTCCTGCCTTGTTCTTCTTACTATACTCTCTGCCTTTTCTAGCCATCAGGTAGAAATATGAATTGCAGCATTATTTAAAGTGATTTTAAACTAATTTTTGTGGTTATTTTTAAAAGGGCTGGCTGGTGCACATTGTGCTGCACTTACAAAAAAAAGTTTGAATCCCTTTAAATTGAAACTGTAAGTAGGGGAATGCAAACTAAATGTAATATAATAATGTAAGTTCAGCTCGTAGAAATGTTCTGTCATCATCAGAAGCAACACGAAGGATCAATGAGTGCATGCAAAATTTTATAAAAAGTAATTAAAAAATGAAAATGATCAGTTTAAAAGTTAGCATCCCCCTTGATAGAGAAATTTACTTAGACTTTTCTTCATTTCTGATGAAGGGATTTCTAAACTAGCTGTAGTTTACTGCAGTACTGCACACTGAATATTATGTTGATCGAAACAATTGTGTTTTATTCTTTTTGCCATTTTAAAAAAAGGGGGGATGTAAACTTTTGCACTCAATTGTATATAATGTCATGCAGATATACATATTTTAAAACATACAGAAAAGAATGTTTATATAATATTAGAAAATGTTATATGGGCCGTAATTGGCAGGTGTCTGAACACACAGCTTGCAGCGTATCAGACTGCGTAGCTACAGACCAATCACAGTGCCCATGCTGAGACTTTGAAACTTATCTTAGCCTAACTTAACTTAGTCATATTCAAAGCAAAACAGACAGGTCCAAGACAACAAAGACCACATAGAATGAAAAACAGCAAAAGCAGCACAGCCAAACCCTTTAGAACCACTGTTGGAGTGTAACATATTACAATACAGAGGCTGCAGGCCTCCCACTAACTCAACATGTTGATAGGCTCATTTAACAACACTGACACTAGTACAAAGATAGAAAGAAGAAGAAGCCCCAACTTATTACATCACATCCGGGTTCATCATCGTCATCATTCTTTTTGAAAAAAACACGAGGTCATGAGAAAATGCATTCTTTAAGGTCAAAACTACACATTCAAACTTTTTTCCCCCTCCATCATATCCCGTAAGTCTGGGGTTGCCACAGCGGACCTAGTGGTCTGCACAGGTTTGATGCTGGATGCCGTTCCTGACATTGCCAGCATGTGGTGAGGACGTATCCGGGTGCAAACCAGCAACCTGATGGTCAATCGAAGGCACCAATTTAAAAGCCTACCTAACAAATTTAACACACCACGTAACACAATGTACTGTTTAAAAAAGCTGGATTCAAAGGCTGCATTTTTCAATGGGGTTCAGAATGCGAATTTATAATTCTCCTATTGCTTTAAAATGTTTTTTTAATGAGGCTTGGGTTTTACCCAATACAGAATTTCAATCATTCATCACTATTTTACTTAATGGCCCGAAGCACCGAGCAGAGTGCAGCAAATGGTCGATGAAGATAGTGGAGCAGGGAGAGGGGCTGGATGAAGCAGAGTGGTTTGAGTCTAATGTTAACATTAGCCCACTTTGCATATTGGAGTGATATGCTCTAAAACTTTCAATAGTAAATATCTCTGCACTGCTCCGGCTGTTGTTCTGTGAGTCCGGGTCACAGCACAATAAGATTCAATGAGATAAGTTTTGCATGTTTCTTAAAAAATATATTTTAACACATAGTATAATAACACATCAAATTATATTGATAAAACTGTCCCTTCAATGATGTATTACCCTGAATAAACCCACTCTGTAGTTTTTGGAAGAAAATCTAAACAGTTTAATTTCTTTCATTTTTAGTCGGCTACCTTTTCTTCTTCTTTTGAAATGCATTAAAATAGGAAAACCATCCGACTTTATTTAAAACTAAATATACTGAGGTGATTTTTTTTTCCCCCACAAATTGGATAAAAAAGCTCTTTTGCCTTTCTCTTTAAGGACAAACTTGAAGAGGCAAAGGAAGAAATGTAGCTTTAACAGCTTTGTCCCAGACGTTTTCTTTTTTGAGTCCCTCTTGAAGATAAGAGGACACAGAGGTCACATTACGGCATGTCTCTCCAAGATACACTGAAACTTGCTTCCTCGTACTGTACATACACATTGTACTAATGTCTAAAGTCTAGAATGTGCGCTTTCACGAAGACAAATGCTTACTCACGCATGTGAAAAATCACTTTAGACACATTAACATAATACTGTGTAGAAGCCATCACAGCAAGAAATCCACCTGTGAACAGTTACTTACTCTGATCTCTAGTAATTTCCTTAAAGGATTATCTTCCTTTTGTCTCATATCTCATTTTTCTTCTCAAGAGTTTATGTAAAAGCCTTCCTCTGGCTGTGAAAGATGTTTCACTTTCTTCTCTCACGAGGAAATGAAGCACTACTTCATCTCCTCTTTGCCTAAACCCTGAGACAACGTTGTGTTTTACATTATGTGTTTGCATCAGTATAATAAATTGTCATGGCTTCAAAAGAAGCATTTTCTTTGCGATTTTATTTTTTTCTCTCTCTTTATGTGTGTTTGAGGGTTGTGTTAAGATACAGGACTGTTCCTGTACAGGAATCTAACCCTTTAACCCTGCTTGAAATGTCCTTCTTCCTGTTCTTCTTTCTCATCATCTAAGCTTTCTCACTAAAGTGATGACTTGTTTTGTCATAGTGTGTCACTGACCAGCATTGATTGCCGTGTCTGTGACCAACTCTTATCCTGTCCTCATGATGTCCTCGCTAATGGATCACTATTAGCTTCAGTCTTCACAGCATGCTGGCTGTGCAATTCAGCATACAACCTCGTCTTTCTCTGGTACTCGAAGTGAGGCTTCGTTGGTTACTGCCATGTGGACGAAACGTCGTCATTACAGTGTATGTTTTGCTGGGGGTTTAGCAACAACATTTTAAGCATTTTTATCATGTGAGCTTCATGTTGCTGAAGTAATCGACTTTTAGGGCAGACGCACCTTGACAACATTAAAAAACTAGCAGTAACAAAGACCAACTGCTGCATTATCTCACTTCTGCTTCGTATCACATGCAGACACATGGCAAAGACTACAGCAAATGACCAACTAGCACATGTATTTGACACTGTCCTCTGGTAAAATACAAATCTGTAGGTAATTTGCACAAGCAGTAACATAAGTAACATAAACATATTACCATGGCATAACATGTAGCTGCTATTAGAATTGTTTTTAAGAAGGAGGTTGTAAGGAAGAAGATGGGACGAAGAAAAAGACTGGTAAACAAAAACAGAGGATGTATGTAAATTATGCCCGTCATGCAACAAAGCCGCAAACTGAAGCAAAATGTTTGAGTGTCTAAACCTGACCCTGCTTTCTTTGTTTCCAAACCCAATCAAACTGCTGTCTGCACGGTTCACAGTTGTTATTGAGTTATGTCCTCTTACTGTATACAACAGCTCTGTGACCATAGACAACTTTCTTATTTATAAAATATTTTATTAGCAGTTAAGTTACAGATTACATATGCAGGTTGTTTCTCTCTACATGTCATGATTTGTGTTCTCATAAACAGAAAGCAGCATAGGTTAAGTTTTTTTCCCTAAAATGCCATATAAGCAAGTAGAACCTATTGCCAATAAGAAAGCTGCATTGTTAGCCAAAAAAAAACGGTATGGACCAAAGTAGCGTTTTCTTACTTACTTTTTACTTGATCTGCATGGACGTCTACGTGGATACAATTCAGCCCTAACATACGACAGAAATGGATTGTTGCTTTTTCTTCAATTTTAAAACATGCACAAAAGACGAAGTAGACGCTTTCACTATAGAACTGTAGACGCCATTTCATCATTCACACTTATCAAATCTCTTTTAATACTTTGATGCTTCACAGCAGCGAAAATCCAACCTTGGTAATAAGATAGAACCCTATATGCTTTCCTTGTTGAAAAGATGTGATAGAGAGCACTGCCAGGGTGTGAAAACTTCATTAGTCGGATGTAATTTTCTTACTGAGGTTGAAAGTTTTCTTTCTTGTTGTTATATTGTAAAGTTTTGACCAAAGTTATCTTTTCTTATTTAACCTTATAAGACACCCATTTCTTTTGGTCATGCTTTTCTGTAAGTTATCAAACCCCATTTCATTTAGGATGGCTTTGTAAAGTCGTAGTTTTTAAGCCACGGTTTTGAGCTAGCATATGAACCTCTCTTTTTCTCTTTTAGACATTCTCTTCAAAAAGCATGTAATCAGATTTGCAAAGCAACCATAACTGTTGTACACAAATGTCACATAAGAGTCAGGCAACATTAAAAGCAGGTGAATAATGCCACTTGGCATTTCCAAAAGTATTATTAAACCAGCACCCAGCAATACACAAAGCTTAAATACAGTCTGAATGGCAAAAAAGCCTATTTAATTTTTTGCCATTTACTGTAGGTTAATATTCTCAAACTACTTGTCTACAACAAAAGCATTTCTTCCAGTGGTCAAGCTGTCTACGCAACCTGTGTGTAGGGTTAGATTTTTTGCACTATGCACATATTTTATGTGCTTTAAACTAAACAGATTTTGTGTTGAGCCATAAGGGCTATGAAAATATAAGTACTCTTTAAAGCTGATAGTCAGTCAGTCAGAATCTGGAAGGTACCATTTCACTTTGTTTTTGCTGAGTCTACCTTCATCTAACTTGGATTTTCTTCAGCTTCTGATTGACTGAACACACCTGATCCAGGTGATAATGAGTAGTGGGAAAACAAGTAGGGGAGGGCTACTTAAGGTCCGCGTTTGAGAACCTCTTTTCTTAAGGCACCTAAAAAGCACTTTGGGTTTTTTGAATCTGTCATTCACATCTCTCACAGAGCGGAAACACTTACCCCATGACACACTCTTTAGCTACAAGACACCACCCCTTCATGTTTCTGTTTTAAGTCTATTTAAATTTGTAGCTTAGTAAAGTGTGATCTCCAGAGACTGAGGAGACGTATGTAAAGCTCATTATGTCGTCAATGACCACCCCCAGACTTCTGGCCGACTTAGTGGGGACAGTCAATGTAGATCCAATGCTGATGGTGATGTTGTGTTGTGTCGAACTTTGGTCTTGGAGAGGTTGAGATGAAGATGTCTTTCTCTCATCCAAGCAAAGATGTCAGAGAGACAGGCCGAAATGTGTGATGAAACAGCGGAGTCATTTGTTCAAAAGGAACGGAGTCCGGCAATAGTGTGGATGCAAGGGCTTGAAGGAGAGTGGAAGGGATCAGATTCAGAGAGCAGGTGGTGGGATGGTTAGAGAGGAGGAGGGAGGATAGGTTCTCCTCAGTCAGAGTGGAAAACGAGCAGAGCCATGCAGTGTTGGAAGAAGTTACGCAGGATGTCATCATCTGGAGGACAGAACTTTGAGCTGATGGCTGCCACCTTATTAGTAAAGAAGCAGGCAACGTGAGTGAGAGAGGTGAATGGAAGAGGTGGAGGTGGGCATGTAGATTTGGAACTGGAGAGCAGCTTTCTGGTGTCCTTGGTGTTGCTGAGCTTGTCTTGGAAGTAGTCAGTCTGTGTCTTTTAAGTCTTTGAGACCGTTTCTCTGCTCCTTGCGGGTTCCCTGCTGGGAAGCAAATGTTCAGATGTAGTAGGTTTTATGGTTGATGTCTAACTAACACACTTCTTTGTGGAGCCAGAGACAGGAAGTCTTGCTGGGGAACAAAAGGTGAGGAAGCACCGGTGTAAGCAAGTTTTATACTGGGTCTGCCAGAAGTGTGAAAACAGTGAAACAGTGTTATCTAGATTTAGAAGTTTCTTTTACAAAGAGAACTGCTCCGGATTGATAGACCTGAGATTGCAAGCAGACTGTTACAAGTGTAGGAGAATGCAAAGGTCTGGGGTTGAAGACTGTGAGCTGAATGAAGAAGTGTTCCGATAAATGCAGGCGAGTGAGTAAGATGTTGTCTGTGGTGCAGTTCCAAGTGAGAATGAGTTCTAGCTTCTTGCCAGCTATGTGGGTCGAGGGGAATGGAGACCAGTCTCAGGTCAAACGTGTTTACAAGAGCAAACACGTTACAAATACACCTGTCTTACGGTGTCCTCGCTCTGTGGTCTCACACAGGTAGACTCGCTGGTCTTTACAGAAGTTGTTCTTCACTCAAGGAGGGCTGAACACAAAGGTTGATGTTTCCCCCCCAACAGGTGACTTAAATATGGTCTTAATTGGCTACAGCTGAAACCACCCCCTCCCTGAAACCACCTAATTTGTGTGCCTTTCTTAGGTGTGAACGCTCGGCGATTACTACGCAGAAACTACCACCAACAACAGACCAAATATCTACTTCACCAGAAGAGCAAAACTTCCTACCTAAAACAATCTAGCAGACTAAATCAGCTGACTCAGGAGAAATGAGAGAAACTCCGCTCCCTCTGAAACCAGCAAACAAATTTCAAGCAGCACTTACTAGTTCAGTCTATCTCCTTTCCTAGTTTGGTGCTCGCCCTGGAATTATCTTGAACATAAGTTTAGGGGGTTTCAAGAATATTTTGCAATCGTCCTCAGAAGGTTGCACGCTGGAGATCCCACCATGATGAATTTCCAGTAAGTTTTCATTTATGGCCCCATCATCAGCTTTTTTAATGTTTCCAATACTTTGCTTTTCACTAAACACTTACTTAAATACTAATGAACATTCTTATCTCTGCACAGCTTTGCCAGATGATTTTGTAAATTAAGAGAAATGGCAAGAGTTGGGAAGGAATACACAGCTGACTTAACTAAAGTCCGAAAGCCACCAGCAAAGCTGTGGAAATGGAAGCTACCTTATTTATTTTTTTTACAGTTTAATTCCTTTATTTTTTATAACATTTATCTCTGTTTACGTGTGATGCCTTTAAATAATTATTGGAGCACATATTGCATGCGAGACCATAGTGGAAATTATTGGTATTTTGCTAAATTAAGACATTTCCCATGCGCCTATTTGCCTCCAGTCAATCCTCCCCCTTTCCTGTCATCTTTGGCTTTAACATGCCAGAAGTGATTGTCTCATCAGCCTGTGGTGTCAAAGCTGATGGAGACTCCTCTGCGGTTGGTCTTGCTTGTTTATAGCAATCATGCAAATGTGCCAAATTGAACATGGTTATGATCTCATCATCGACCGAAAACACAATTAGTACATATAATGACTCCGTATTGCAGATCAGGAAGTCGTCACTACCTGTGCTGTTTTGTAAAAAGAAGACATATACTATGTGCTTAAGAGTAAAACAGTTT
Source organism: Channa argus (assembly GCF_033026475.1). Classification (NCBI taxonomy): domain Eukaryota; kingdom Metazoa; phylum Chordata; class Actinopteri; order Anabantiformes; family Channidae; genus Channa; species Channa argus. The sequence goes on from NC_090206.1 coordinate 5,995,419, forward strand.
GGACAGAGCTTGTCTCTGACACAGTGTGGCAGTGTAAATCCTGAGGGAAGATAGGGTCTCACTAAAAGATTGACACAATCTCCTGTCAAAATATATCTGTCTCTCCTCTGTGTCAGTTTTGCTTTCCCCCCGAAATGCGCACGTACACCACTGTGCACACAAACACACCACTCAAATATAAAGACATACATGTCAAAAAATCTCTTAGAGTCGTGTCAGTTTGAACCCTTTTGCTACTATATGCCCAGGACACGCAGAGCTGCACATACGCATGCAAGGCCATAGAAAGACATGCATTCACAGTCGTTCTTCAACTTTCTTCTTCGCACACACACACACACACACACACACACACACACACAGTCTAGTGGGAGGCTGGTTGACTGGTAGAGATTGTGTCAGAGCTGTCTTTCTCAATCAGGATCAAACTCCGCCCCCAAACCTCTGACCTCATCATCGTCATGACAACCGAAGGGTGTCAGAGAAGTCTGCTGAGACGGCAACTTCACTGAGGCGCGGACCTTGTGAGTGTGTGTAGGGATTTTGCATGATTGTGTATGTGTGTGTGAGATGAGTGAAAGAGAGATAAACATGTACAAGAATGTACTTTTACTATTACTATTTTAACATTTCATCTTTTTTCAACGTAAGTGATATAAATAAGCAATTATTCATTAGGACTAACATAGTTCTTAAGGTTTTTGCCCACCTCCCACGCCAGGACTTTTTTTCTTTTTAATCTTTTTTTTTTTTTTAAATAACTAATCTCAGTGAGAGTAAAAATATTCATTTAGCTTAAGAGAAGGCTGCCTCAGTATGTCTGCAGTGTGAAGTGTTTTACCACACCTCATAGCTTAACTGTATGATAATTACGCTAATGCATTTGGCATTAAAGCCTTCACACTGAATCAGTTTGTTTCTGCATTGTTGTTTAGTCAGCTCCCGTTCTCCCTTTGTTGTTAGTTTACTCGCTTATTAGCTAGTATTTGCTTCTCTAAAGATAAAGTGTGAAGTTTTAAAGGGGTTTTGGTTCATATTGTAAGTCAGGGCCCCTGTTTTCCAACTAACCCTGCACTATTCACTGCTGATCACCTGTATCAGGTGTGTTCAGTCACAAGCTGGAAGATGCATCTTAAATAAGGGTAAGATTGGGAGAAGACAGTGTAAACTGACAAACCGTGGACCAAAAGGACTCGTTTATAACAGAGGCTGCCCTTCAGTTTTAGACACCTTTACCTTATTACATTGTAGCTAGTTGGTTTGATCTGTGACTTTGACATACATGTGTTTTAAATCTGCCATTAACTTTAACCTTAACCTCATCATGCGAAACCATCTCCATTTGCCTGTACGCTTTCGTTGTTAAAATGCAGCAGTGTGTTCTTGTCACGTCTCCACCAACCCTTAAATTTTTTTTTTCCTGCATCACTGGAAGCTTACATATTAAAATACATTGTGCTGCCATGCTAGATCACGATGTCCTCTCATCTTTGTTTGCTCTGAACATCCCAAGGCCATGGAGCAGTGTTTAAACCACATCTGACCTATTTTTAGCAGTATAATGTGAATAGCTAATGGGTAGCATGCTAATCCATGTTCCTCTGTTGCCTTTTGGTGCTTGGCCATTTGAGGTTGCCGTGCTAGCATGCTATCCAGTTATGTTTATGTGCTATGAGGCAAGTTGTGTTTTTGATGCTAGCATGAAACAGAGACACAAATCTGGGTCTAGAGTTCTGTTATGGCCCCCAGGCACACTGTGATTCAAAATGAGCCCTTTTTTTTTCCTTCCTCCAAACATCTTTGCACCAAATACTATGATAGTCTGGCAAAGTGTTGCTGTTAATGGGTATGTCAACTTCTTGTTTACCCTGACATTTTTCAAACAAATGAAGACAATCATTTATCATTTTTTTCCCTTTTTTTATTGCAAATTTGTCTTAAAAGAGGTTTAAAGACTTAACTTACTTCCCAATTCCGCCAAATTGAGAAACTCCCTCAATGTAACATCTAAAAGTACCAAAACCCTAAAGGCCTTGTTACACTGGAGGTTTTATCCTAACAGCTGAGTTACACAGCTGTGTGCATAACAGAAATATATTTCATGACAATGTTTCTTCCACTGGGTCCTTTTTTTTTTTTCAAAGTTTTAGTTGTTTACAAAAAAATTCCCTTAACGCTGTAGGTCAATGGTTGGAACAGGTGGTGTGCTGGGTGGATATCTGGAATGAATTAGTCATTTTGTTAAATAAATGTGGGTACTGAGGATGTATGACTAGCTGACTGTGTTCTGCAGACTGTTTTGGTGGATGTGAGAATCTTTCCAGTTATGCAGTGTTGAACATGAGTTGTCATGTCACTCTGAATGTACTGAGTTGGCGTAGCTCATCCTTTTTTTTTTTGCAATGTTGTGTGCTGTGGCTTTGGATTCTAGTAAGGCGCATTAATGTGAATGCCAACCAGCTTAAATGGATCAGTAATGATGATGCCGTCATCAGTGTCACATGTTTTAAATACCTTTTCTCAATTTCAAATCTTCAAGGACACATTGATACACAGAGTGCGGTAGTGGCCACAGATCTCCGCCTCCCGTCCTTCACACAGTGCTTTCGAGACCTTTCCATTCATCAAGCATTAGCCTGAATCTTGCTGGATTCATGGACTTTTTAGACAACTTGAGCAACATTTTTTCTTTTAGATTACTGTACAGTGAACCTACTGTTTACTTATTAGTTATTATAATAAAAAACCATTGATAATTTATCACATGATAGCACCAATCGTGTCATCATAGGTGTGATAGGTTTAAAGTGGAGCATCTTACCCTCCTTTTTATCTGTAGTTACTAAGTAGTTACACCATGAGTACAATAAATAAGGGGTGTAATCTAAAGTGGAGCTTCTCACCCTCATTTCTTCTGTAGTTATCCTGCAGTTACACCATAAGAATTCACAACTGTTGTGTAATGTGTACCCATTAACTACAAAGAACTTGTAAACCCCATTGTTCCCCAAAGTTTGCTTATTGTAATCAAGTAATCAGCAAATACGCATCCAAAGGTACTGTGGAGCTACACTACGCCCTGTAAGTCACGGGCTGTAATGTAAAGCGTTACCTTCATATCACAGTAAAAGTGCTGTCATGTAGCTCTTACTCCTCTACTAACTGTCTTCAATGTGTGGGGAGGGGCAGCAGAATAGTCTTTCAATCAGCAGCTTGTAATAAGCATAAACAAGCTATGAATGTGACTAAATGAACAAGGATCCCTATTTGTAATGGTGGCAAATGACATATCCTTAAATTTGTTATAGCTACTTCTTTAGGTAATTTTTAAATATTTTAGGTCATTTATTTAACAGACTGGGTTCAGAACAGTGTTTACATTTGTGCATATTATGATGCTCTAAAGTCAATAATAAGGTAAAATTTAAAAGATTTTAAAATTAGTATGTAGGTTCTCTGAAGTTATCACATACAACATTTTTAGTTGATGGTTTGACAATAGTCAGAAGTAAATTAGCTTTGATACTGGTTGATACTGGCTTAATACACATTACTACTAACTTAAACTTACTTTTAATTTAGTTACTTGGATAATTGATCTTTTAAAAGGGCTGATTTAACGAGGTTGCATTTAAACAATAAAATAATATGCCAAGCTTTTCCTAAATTATTTTCTTTTTATGTTTTTAATGGTATTGGAAATGGTATTTGATATCAATAGGTTTAGATGGTTCACACAGCTATTTGTAAGTTTAGTTTAGTGAACTTACTGATGTTTTGAATGGGGAAAAAAAGGGTATAAAAATTAAGGAAAGACAACTTTTAAAAGTTTAAATGAACTGACACAGCACGTACCTCAGATGAGGCTACACCACATCTCAGGAGTTCTGGCTGGTTTCTTGGCTATAGGCAGAAAGTAATTAAGCTGCCACGTGTAGACTGCTCTGTGCGCTCTTTAACTGGGCCGTTGAAGGTGAAAGGCTACATACACAATGCACAGTGAGAAGATAGGGGCTCAGTAGGGGGCTCTTATCATTTCTGGCCAAGGGTTGCCTGGTGGGTTGATCCTGCCATGTTCACTGGGGACCGTCTGGGTTGATGGATGCAGAAGGCCTGTATCAATGAGACCAGAGAGTCATTACATGATGAGCTCTGAGAATCTGAATATAACTAATCTCCTTTTCAACATTGTACCAAAATCAATAGATCTTAACATAATCATTCCCACCATTCTTATTAATATTCACTCAATGTTATTAAGGTGATTGATGTGTTTGGCCCTGCATATAATGAGGGTCTAGGATTTTGAAGTAAACGTAATTTCCCAAACATCAATGACTTACAGTATATAAGCAGGCCTGCACAGAATACACCCACACAGGGTTGTGGGAACTTGTGGGAACTACTGTATTGTCTAAACTGAATCTGTTTGCTGAGCTCGTTCATCATCATCATTATTCATGGAGAAAGAAAGTCTGTAACATAGGGTTTGATATTTAATTTTTCTTTATACACATTTGTCAGTGAGGGGTTTTGGCACAAGAACATGGAAGAATCAGGCTATCAGAGACATAGAATCTGATAGTGGTAGGTGGTTGATAGTAGATGTGCACTGCCCAGTCCACTAAAGTCTTTGCAAGTCTTCAGGTGTGTTCAGCCTTAGGTTAAACAGCCTCAACCTCAGCGGTTTCTGCCCCATGCTCATTTGACAGGTGTGTTAATAGGCTACTTTTATTGGCCTTTATTCACATATGTGTAAATGCATGGATACAGAAACAAACAGATATCGTTGACCTGAGAGTCTTTAGCTCAGCTGGGCTCTGTCTTCTCTCCCCTTGGAAGCAGCTGCAGCAACGGCACCACATACAACTATAACTTTGCATTTGACTACAAATGAATTGTGGAGAATTGGTCAACATTATTTTTACTTTGTGTATAACAATTTGACACAGACCTCTTCAAACTCAAAGGTTGGGTGTCCTGGGTTATATTTCCTGAGCTCCTATGTTGTAGTTCGCTGGAAGATCCAAATAAGATTCCTTCTTTTTGTAAGAGTGTTGATCATTACCATTTAGATTTAACAACACGGATATTATGTATTAATTGTCATACATGTTTGTCATCAAATAGGACAAACAGTCTAAATGTAAATGTAAATGTTCTCATCCCACAGCATCAGATATTGACACTTCCTAAGGTGTCAAATTGTTCCGCTTTGTACATCCTTCGGCGTATCATACTGACCGACAGGTACCCTGCTGTTTTCATACGTATTTACCGTTGTGCTCACTGCACAGTGGATAATGACCTTTCTCTCTGGAGGAGGGATTATAGTTACAATAACAGCAGCTCTCTGGGGTCCCCCAAGCTTACATCCTAACACGTGTCTGTGCAAACATACAAGCACACACCCTCTCCTCTATACACATAGCTCTATATAAACCATCTCATCTCAATTCTTCTTTCCCAGAAGACAGAGTCAAGTAAAACTGTCCAGTACCAGAGACAGAGTGGTGTGCTGGGCCAGTTGGTAATAGGACACACACACACACACACGTAGACTCACATCAGCCCAGAATGCCGAGGTAAGCGGGTATTTGACAGTAGACCTTCAGGGAGACAGAAGAGTTTTTGCTGTCCAGACGGATGGAGGGTTGTAGGAAGAAAAAGGAAGAGGGGAAAGGGGATGACAGCAGAGCAGGAAGTGAAGGGATGAAGATCACATACAGCTCTAAGAAGCAGACTTGCAGTCACTTAGATGGACGTTGGGTGAATTAGTGCATGTTTAAAATAATGTCTAGAGAAATTCACACACATAGTGTTTGCAAGTGTCAATGATACAAAAACTCAAGAGGCAATACTTGCATTATAACATTATTGCTTACAAAATTATTACTTTGCTAGTTTATACAATCTTGCAAATGTGTTGTGATGCAGACACATTGCAGTGCAGACACATTGGAGTGGACATTGGCGTGGTCAAACGCGATTGGCCCAACGAGGAAACAGACTGGTGGAAAACTCTAGCGCATTCCCGAGCTGCTCGCACAACTGTTATGTTCGCTGTTGCTGGTTGAACTGTGATTACCGGCATGAAGCAGGAGCAGCTCAGTGAACTTTCAGGCTCCTATGGAGACACTAACACTTTTGGGAGGTGTACATTTGTTTTCTTTTAGCTTCTGAAGGCAAAGCATGACTGACCGTGACAAATATTGGAGGGGACAAATTTCCAGTCTTCTTAGTTCACTGCGACATGTCCCTCCGTCCCCCCTAGGCAATTGCATGCTCGGGCACTATATTCGTATACCATATTATCTGCATTACAATGTGTGCATCCACATTAACACCTAAATTATTCATGTTGTAGAAGGAGAATAAAAGCAGGCCAAGCACAGAAAATTGCAGGACACAATGTACAGTGACCCAGTTACAACTGAGTCCATTCATTTTCACACATCTAATAAAACCAAGCCACTGATTGCATTGGCAGGCCATGGTTTACAGTGTCAAAGGCTGTTTACTATGAAAAAGGAAAAAGTAAATGAGAGTAAGTAATTAAGTAAAATGTACTTCCTGGGTATGACTATAGTAGCATTAAAGTCAGTCAATACACATTAAACACACAGAGATTCTTAGTGTATAGTTCTTATTTCATTGAGTGATATTTTGCCTAATAGCCTTTTGACAAAAACATAATGTGAACAGTGGGCGGACATGTTATTATCAGACAGTTATGCACAAGACCACCAGTGACCAGGCTTTTGAAGTTAGAACATTCCCCCCCCAAAAAAAAACAGGAAAAACAAAGAGGTGCTTCTCTTGTGCTTTGATCAAAGCAGGATGTAGAAGAGAAGTTCAAGGAGAGTCTGGTTGCGTGTGTCCATGTGATCTGGCACATTTGTGTGTGTAACACCCCCACAGTGTCAGCCTGTTGTCCTCCACCTGCATCCTGAATATTAATGAAAAGCTTAATGCTGGCTCTGTCTGTGTTTTTTTTTTTAATATTTATTATTTATTTTTTTGATGCTACTTATGTTTGCTACACGGGGGAGGAAACAATACATTTGTAGTAAATACTAAATTATGAATTATTGCAACTATGCAAGCTATCACAATTGGCAGTCATGTTGGATGGAATAACCAGCTTTTAAGTGTGTACAATCATATTCTCTCCTTCTCAGTTTTTCTTTTTTCGTTGTTTTCTTCCTTTCTTGGGACACTGTTGTGAAAGTTTAGTTGTAAAGGCCATAAGTTCATTCCTTGCAGGAAGAAACAAAATGAATACTAGGAAGAGCTTTGTTAAGAAATCATACGTTAAATACCTAATTTCAGCTAATTAAAAAAAAAAAAAAGATCAACATAAAAAGAGGCTAGGGTTCTTCAAGTGGGTAGCTGTTATTAATAAGCTATAATGGTTCAAAGGAGGCTTTGTGCCTTACAAAAATGAATCATAGGGACCTAAATCATAAGGACCCCAAGATGGTTTTAACAAGACAATGTTGTATTTTGTATAAATCAATATCATACTTTTACACCGTCTGCTAGTAATTACTAATTGGGCCAGATGAGACAAATACTGAGTCAAGCAAAGCAAATATTTGATGATTTTATAGAGTATAATTTAATTAAGACTCATATACAGTTTTATAACTGGATTAGAAAAGTATTTCAAAATTTACACAGCAATCTGTATAATTAAATTAAAGGTATATTTAAAAGTATAGTTTAATACATTTTTTCACAAATTAGTGTTTACTTTACTAATATTACTTTTGTAATTATATTCACAGACTTTTTTAATCATTTGTGAACTATGCTGGAAGTCTATGGCATATATTCATAGGCTAAAATCAGGCTCTGGATATACAGACATTACAGTGAGTAGACACAGTTAATTGGCGATTTTAGTCTGTGTCTACTTTATTCTATGGGACTCGATGACAATAACAACAATATAAATCTCCAGCTTCATTCTTTAATCACAGTGCATTTGTTGCCTGCACCTAATGTGACCTGCCAGCAATTATGGTTGTAGTCACACTAAATGGTAAATGGTCGTCTTATATACATTTTTTATTCAAAGCACTTTACACTGCTTCACATTCTCACACACACACACACACACACATATGACAGCTGCTTCCATGCCAGTAAAATGGTAAATGGTCTGCACTTATACAGCACTTCTCTACCTTATCAGTACCATAAGCACTTTAAACTGCTTCTCATTCCCCCATTCACATTCATAATCAAACACCAATGTGGGAGCTGCTATGCAGCTGGCCTGCACTCAACAGAAGAAGTTAATTTAGGGTTCCGACACTTTGAGCCAAGAGAATCTAACATACAACCCAGGAACTTTTGGATGACTGCTCTCCGTGCTGAGCTACAGGGTTCAGTGTTTTGCCCAAGGACAGTTCAACAAGTAGCCAAGAGAAACCACAAGTTGACATACTGACCTGGTGGTTTTTGGTACTGCTATACCAACTGAGCTACAGCCGCCCCGCTAAGCACAGCGGTCAAATACTGTGCCCAAGCACAATTGCCCCGACCCCCACCGCCCTCACCCTTTGGCTTGCTGTCAAATCGATCAAAGCACACTGTTGAAGTGATCTGTGTTAAAACTGTGATTATATCACCACTGTGTGTCAACAAGAAGTTTTCTCACATACTATGGACCTCTGTGCTCGGGCCCAATTAGCAATCACACTGATGGATATCATGCCTGGGTCCAGCTAAGCCCTAACCAAGCCTACTCCTTCAAGCAGGCCAAGGCCCAAGCATGGAATGAAGCAATCACACCAGTCAAATGAACCAGACTTTGAGGGTCAAATGTGCTTGTGCACAATACAGATTGGCTAGTGTGTGTTAGCCCCCTGTATCCTGCAATTTCTGTTTGTGTGTGTGTATTTGTGTGTTCATGCTCCTACACACTCACATACAGAATAGTAGAAAAATATTAGTATATACAACAGACAAAGGGACATAAATACAGGTGTATTCGTGTACAAATACTGCCTCTGTGTCCACCACAAACATACAGAGGATGCTAATACAGTACACATACGGTATAGAGGCAGTACTGGAAACCTAATGCCTGAGATGAAAAATAAATTTCACTGAGCCACATCACGCAAAATACATACACACACACGCACACACACTCTAAAACAAGTAGATGGAGCTTACATAAGAATTTTTAGAGTGGATGGAGGAACAGGCTTTTAACCAAAGCAGAAACAGAAGCATCCACTGAGAGGAGGGAATGAGAGACGCTCTCCATTCACTTCTGTCATCTTTGTCTTTTAAATTCGCCCAAAGTCTCCTGAATGAACCACATAGTTCTTCTCTCCCCCCCCCATCTATCATTTCCTCTCTTTTACGCTCTCTTTGCTGTTTAATCTTGTAGTGTTGTGTGACATTTATGTCTGAAGACTTTATGGATTCATAAACTCTGTCCCAGTTCATCACACTCTCTCACACACACACACACACACGTCTGGGCTACAGATCTCTGTAACTATTGCTCTGTCCAATACTACGACTCCCCTGTTCTCATCTCTATATGGAGGTGTCAGAGAG